>NW_014579178.1:33802-40953 GCF_000485595.1 Priapulus caudatus
ATGTTGTTGTATGTATGTATGTATGTATGTATGTATGTAGTAGTGTATTATGTATGTATGATGCTATGTATGTATGTATGTATGTTATGTGATCGATTGTGTATGTATGTATTGTGTATGTATCTGTATGCGTATGATGTTTATTGTGTATTATGTTGTGTAGATGTAGTTGTTGTATGTATGATGTATTATGTATGTATGTATGATAGTAGTATGTAGGTAGTATGTATAGTATGTATGTATGATATGTATGTATGTATGTAGTTGTATGTATGTATGTAGTAGATATGTATGTATGTATGTAATGTATGTATGTATGTATATATGTAGTATGTATGTATGTATGTTATGTATGTGATGTATGTATGTATGTATGTATGTATGTATGTAGGTTGTATGATGTATGTATGTATATGTATGTACTGTATGTGATGTATATGGTGTTGGTGATGTTTATTTGTTAAGGTTGAGTGTATGTATATTATGTATGTATGTATATATGTTGATGTTGATGATTTGTATGTACTATTTATGAGTATTTTATATTGATATTTGTATGTATAGTGTATGATGTATGTAGTAGTATGTATGTATGTACTGTATGTATGTATGTATATGTATGTATTATGTATGTATGTATGTATGTATGTATGTTATGTAGTATGTATGAGTATGTATGTATGGTATGTAGTATGTATGTATGTAGTGATGTTGATTAGTATGATAGTATGATATGTATGAATACTGTATGTATGTATGTATGCATGTATGTGTATGTATGTATGTAGTATGTATGTATGTATGCATGATGCATGCATGCGATGCATGCCATGCATGCATGCACGAAGTGCATGCATGCAGTACTGTATTGTATGTTGATGTATGTAACATGTTAGATTATAAGTTATTATAATAATAATGTTTATAATGAGAAATTGTCACTATGAATGTATGCCTGTATATATCAATAGAATTAGAGTTCATAGATTATATCTCTGTGGCGACAGAGAAAAAGAAACCGTTGCTGAAAAAAAAACACCATTGTCACATTATATTTTCTGAAATGTTTATTCAAGATTTATCAATATGTAATTTTAACGGTAATTGCTAAAATGTTTCTATTTAGTCATGAACTGTATAGCAGATTCGCTTTTAGGGATCCGTGCGTGTGCTGTAGCGGTGTTATAGTTTTATCTCACGAGTATGCGTGGCCGAGACTGCTACTGCGATTATTTATTCCAAATTCATTTTTATTTGCAAATTCATTTCATTCCAAATTCGTTTTCATGTTCATTTCAAATTCTATTTTCATTTCCATTTCATTTTCATTTTCAGTTTTCATTTCAAATCATTCTTTCATTTTCATTTTAAATTTTCATTTCAAATTTCATTTTCATTTTCATTTTCATTTTTCATTTCAAATTCATTTTATTTCATTTTCATTTCATTTGCTTTCAAATTGCATTTTCATGTTTTATTTTCATTTTCATTATGCAAATCATTTCCATTTCCATTTTCCATTTTCATTTTCATTTCAATTCATTTTCATTTTCAGGTTTTCATTTCATTTCAAATTCATTTTCATTTCATTTTCATTTTCATTTCATTTTCATTTCAAATCATTTTTCATTTTCATATCCAAATTCAATTTGCGATAATCTCGCAGGTGGCGAGATGGCTACGAGATATTGTGGGGGATTGACGGTCACTTCCCTTAGTGGAGTCACAAAAGAGAACAAACGCCAGTGTTTGGTTTATGATCGGTAGATAACGTAAGTTTTTCTGAATGTAATTTTCCATTGAAAAACACACATTTACTCATTAATATTACATATAATATCACTATAATTGCCAATTCTTTGTGTAAAATGGTGTATTTTCATCTTCATCTTAAAGTTATTAGAGGGTCTCGGCTCTGTAATACGCACATACGTAACTACGTACGTCTGTCTTGGCCTACTGCCGTATACTGGTATATAGCCTTCGCTCCGTCGCAGAGAGCGTGGGTGTGTCGTGCAGTGCGCTTTGCGTGTGCGCCGCGCCGTGTGCATATGCGTGTGCGGTGCGTGCACCGCGTGTGTGGTGTGTCGTGTGCTGTCTTTTGTCGTGTGCGCGCCACTGTGCCTATGCGCGTTGCTTGCTGTTAGCAACCACGACTGGAACACAGATAACGTCTATGCAGGCTCGCCACGTAAGTTATGAGAGGCCGCGTTTTGGGCTCTCGTAACACTTACTACATACGTAGTATATATACGCTTACATCGTACTATAGTATAGAGTATTTAGCCTTCGCTGCTGTCGCAGGAGCCTAAAAGATAGATACAATAATGTAACCCAACGAACAATGTAACCCTATTCAATATGTGATTGATTAACTGATCAGTTATTTCTTACCCTCTCATTAATTCAAGGAAACAAATTCATATATGTGTGACGATATAGAGGGGGGGAACGGCTGGGTACATTCCGCACTTTCCCAGCAAAAAAACACCCCCATATCCCAGTTGCCAGTAAATATAAAATCCCAATTCCCAGTCCCAGGAAAATTATGTAACAATGTTTCAGGAAATTCAGTAGTTAGGGTCTTCAAACACTCAATAAATACTAATATTTAACATACTATTATTTATCTGGCATAATTAATAAAATAAAATAAAAAAAAATAAAGTAAATATTAGCGCAGAAATTGAAATCCCGACGATTGACACATATTTTCCCAGATCCCACGACAATTTTAGAGGGTCTTCCACGTCCCGATGGACTTCTGTTCCCGAATCACGGAAAATTATCTGACATTTCCAGTTCCCAGGTAATTAAAATGGCCAATCCGCGTTCCCGAAAATACCCGTTCCCCCCCCTCATTATAGCTTCAAAACTATACACTACTCAGTATATTACACCAGTCTTAAATATTATTCATGAACTGAGGGTCATCGCACGAAAACGAGGCTAAGCTAGGCAATTTTGTAAACAATGGCTGCTCAGACAGCACGCACAGAGGGGGTACACGCACGTTACACGCGGGTACACGCACGTATACGCAGATACACGCACGTACGACGCGGGTACACGCGGGTGCACGCACGTACACGCACGTACACGCACGTACACGCAGGTACACGCACGTTCACGCGTCAAACGCGTCATGCGCGCAAATGCTTCAATTGCTTCAGCGACTGTTGCCTAATTGTCAATTCCAGCAAAAGAAGATACGGAATCGCAACCAGTTAGTGCGTGAGGCGCCAGGAGGTGGGATAACTTGTGCATGCTTTTTCACAACTTCATTGACATCAATCATAGCGCGATTTCTGGTGCATGACTCCATGAGAAGTATGTACTGTGTTGGCATGTCGTTTGTTTGCCGATGTAGATGGTGTGAGCCAGGATCACAAAGACATCTGTGTCGTCAGACACAACTTTGATAGATGAATGCCCTGCACAGCTTCATTTATTGCACTGATAAGCAATGGAGATGTCAGCTTCCTCATGTGTCACTGGTGTGAGCTGGCCGTACCAGTACCTACGTCAATGGGACGAGTATCAGGCCCTGTCACAATGATGTTCTTGCCCTCGGGAACGTCAGACAAACTCAGTTCATCTGATGATCATTCGAATAATTTGCTCTTTGTTAGCTGTGACATTCAACGGTGACGTTTGCTTTGGTAGTGCGGCAATCAGGTGTAAGTTTGCACACACGACTGACACGTTTGCACGTTTTGCGCGACAGATGACTTTATGCTGGTCTCATAGTATCTGTCAAACACTACATGCAGAACCTGTGTACCATTCACATGACGCATTATGCTAGCAACAGCAGCATTGACAAAAGTTGACACCTGAGCAGGTGATGCAGGCAAGGAACTGTCCACAGAAATTGCACAAACCATCTAGAATAACAACTTCGCCAAAGCGCCCTGTTTCTTTGACTCCATTCTACTTTGATCTTGGACTTCAGCACAGAAGTTGTCTTATGTCACCATTAGCTTGAACAGAGCAGATGGAAAAGGGAGCTAGTTTCATAGGAGAAGAGGGTTTGGTTAGAAATGGTCTGCCTGGAAGAAGCCATTATTCCAATGACTCGAGCGCATAGATAAGTTCAGTGCTCACGTTCTCAGAGCCCCACTCTTTATATTCTGCTTTGTAACGGCTGACATTGGTTTGACCTTCTTACATATCTCGTTGTGAAATCCGCTGGCCACTGCCTTTTCATACTCCAACAGTGATCAGTGCCCCATATTCACGGATCATCAGTATTGACACCTTAGTCATCCCACCTTACCAGAAAACATGGTTGACAAGACTTCCAGCTTGGGTGTGTGTCACTATCAAACACATCAATGCATGTGCACAGTGCTTCACGAATTTCAGTCTGTCAGCCAGCATCTGCTTTCACGCGTGTTGTGTCGCTCCTCCTTATGACAGGTGAGCACTGTCTGATGTTCCCCGATCCTGTAGCACTTCAGATCCCTCCTCAACGTCCAAACATGCTAAGTGATAGAGCCCAGATATGCGAGAGTAGTTTCATCAGGGGGAGCCAATGATACGAGAGCATCCTTTGCCGATAGCGCATGCACGTTGTTTCATGAAGAGCGTCAGACCACAGACCGTCTCAAAGACCATCTGGTGATGCATGACAGTTCTCCCCGTGGTAACTTCTCCAGACACATCTCGATGAACACGCGCTGCATAGAGCGCAGATAGTACAGTCCATTACCGGGTGCGTAATTATACCTGTTCCTGATGAGAAGAAATACGGTTAGCATTTTCTCAACTGCAGACAAATGAAGTGGCCAATTGCCTTTCTCTTCAGCACGTACAAAGGTCATGATGATCAGGACTGGCTTATTAGGCAGTCAACCCACAGTTTGGTTGTCTACTGCGCCGGCTGATAGTTTCAAGTATGTCATGAGGTTGTAATGGCCATAGTAGTTCTTCCAGCACAATTCTAAGTGCTCGGATGTTTTCTGGAAGCTTCTTGCCAGAGAGAAGCTTGGCACCCAAACAAATGTTGACTTGAAAAATTCTCCAGGCCGCTGCCAGCCATCAAGGGCCCTGCTGCCTCCACAAAACTCATCAAAACAGTGCATACCTCCTAACCTTGGCACAAACCTTGGGCAAGAGAATCTGGTTCATTGAGGTTTTTGGCTGCCATTTTTAATTGTCGTAATTTGCCATTCAAAATGCCTCAACCTGTATTAAACTGGCATACATCAGATTTGGACCCAGCTGGTTTGATTGTAGGGAAATTGTTAAACATGTTATATATGTCCCTGAACATAGCCCAGACTAGTCACGTTGGGAATTGCCGCTATCGCGTAAAAAAGAAAACACCATGAAAAGTTCATATCATATCTCAAGAACTACACCAGATAGAGATAGAGTAATGGTATTGGTACCAAAATATCCGCAATACCCAAGTTTATATACATGTTCCATACATACTTGGGTTTAAATACAATATTATCGCTGTTGTTTACAAAAAAGTGTATTTTCTGGTGGCCATTTTGGATTAGAAAAAAATGCTCAACACTTACGAGCTGGCATACATCGGATTTGGCATCAGCACATAAACATTGACAAGAAACAGCAAAAAAACGTTATATATGTCGAAAAACAAGCTTACACTATTATGACCATTACGCCTAGCCTGGACTATAACCACAGAATTACTACGGTTATTTTTCTTTATTAATCAATATCATATTGACAATTACATACAATACATAGGTGGCTACGCAGGCCAACCAGTAAATACGCGTTACAAATGCTACGCAGGTCAACAATGCTTACGCAGGCTAACATCTTATACACCAGGCACATACAGACAAACGACTGGTGCAGGTACAAATGCAGTTCATATTTACGAGCGTGGAGTCCTGCAGGTTGCAGGCAGCAGTCAGATCCCCAATCAGTGATGTCCAGCGGCGACGGTAGCGTGGTGACGAGAGCAGGTGAGAGCAGCGCGGTGCTGACAGCGTCGTGAACTGTCAGGCACCGTGGAACTGTCTCAGTCTTTCTATCCAAATTTGTCGGCATTTATGCTTCTGGAGGTATGCGTGGCCCGAGCGTGGTCAAGGCCTTGTTGACGGTGGTGGTGCAAGACGTGTCGTCATCTCCAACATTTTTATGGGTGACTGAAGGTGAGAAGCTGTTGACGCTTCTTAAATCTGGTGTGGGAATCGCGGCAGTTCGATTCATGTTCTCATAGTTCACATTTGTCGGCGGCATTCGTTGTTTGTTCTTCATCAGTCGGCATGCAGGGACGGATTCAGACCGTATTTGCCGTATTGGGAAATACGGTCTAGATTTCAAATTGTGCCCTTCGAAATTTTGCGCTAAAAAATACAGAAAACAATTTGATGGAATTTGGCTATATTCTTTATTTGTTTTCTTTTTCTTCTGATTCATTGACAGGACTTGAAGGAAATCAAAATTTTAAATGGTAACAGAACTAGCTTTGATATCTGAAAAAGAAGGGAAGTGCTTGAATCATTCTGCATTAATTGCTGGTATGCAAAGCGCAGGCAAAATGAAGCAGAAATAAAATTCCATATGGTTTTTAGCTATTGCTGCCTGACTAAATGTGTGCTCAAATGGTGCTCATTTTTGTGCTCAGGAACCCTTGAAATTTTCTGGGGGAGGCCCCTCAGACCCCCCGCCATGTGCTTCCGCACCTAACGGCGCCCACTGTGGGGTCGTGTGCCCTTTTTGGGGGATGTGCCCTTAAAATCTGGAAAAATACTGTCTAGCTTCAGCCCTGGATCCGCCCCTGGCATGCCACATCAAAGTGTGATGTCCTCCCAGCTAATAAAGTTATGTTCCTTGAATGTTATGGGAATGTTTCTTTTAGGTTAGCAGAACATTATTCAGTAACGTTCTAATAACGTTTTATAGGAAAGTTTTCCAGACATTCTGAGAACGTTTTTACTAAATGTTAGGCAGTAACATTCACACTACTTTCAGATAACATTGATCAACCTCCAAAAATGACATATTAACGGCAGCCACACTACGCATGCGCTGCAGCCGTATCTTAGTGTCTCGAGGTTACGGGTATGGCAGTCCCACACACAAGTACAAACAGTCACCCTATCCCTATCCCCAACCCTAACCCTAACACTAACTCTAACACTAACTCTAAACCGACTCGA
>NW_014579179.1:0-14074 GCF_000485595.1 Priapulus caudatus
TCCAAGCAGCTTCTCCCTCTATTCTTCTACCACCAGCTTTCTGCCCCTACACTCACACCACCTTCTCCCTTCTTAAACTACCGCCGTGGCGTATAGTCACTTCCCTACACCACTAGGCCTGGCAGCTGCACTGATAGTCAATATACTAGTAACATACCCGATTATGAAATCATTGTTAGATTTTTGTACACTGGTGTAATGGGAGAGATTTGAATATCAGCAGAGAAGACTTTGGCATAAAATATTATCTATTACATTATATTATAATATACATATATAATATTACACCATGGTATACCATCAATTATTTCTATGTATCAAAACAGACGTCGCGAGCGGGTTTTGCTTCGCTAAAATGAGGACGTGGCGCTCATTGCGTACTACACGTCATTGGCAACGTGATTTCGCATGAGTGGTTTAATCTTGAGGCAGTCTTGGCAGCGGATATCCGCGCGAAGCGGTCGCGCCACCTGGTGGCGCCTTTAAGAACGAAATCGCTGCGGCTGTCAATATGACTTTAAGGGTTCTATCAGATCGGGTGTTATCGTCAATTCAGGAGTTTGTGCGCCTTGGACAAACTTTTGGATTATGCACGTAGGCGAGAATAACTCCAATGGTCGTAATTGAAAATTGTTTTTGGTTGCGCCGTTAGTTCTTTTTGTAAAAAACACCGATTTTGAATTTGTTTAATTATACGCCCTGAATTTATTCTCGTACTATCGCTACGCCATAGATGGGGCGACGAGTCTCTCTTGGAGGATGTTCGAGAGAATTTTGCCACAGAAACAAGGGGCCAAATAGGCTGTAGACTGCCCGCGTGGAGAGTTTACGGTAGCGAGCGTCACGTTAGTGTAGCGAGAGATACTTGCGTCATGAACGTCCGTACCAGTCAATTGGACACCGAAAGCTGACTCATTATCGTATCATATGGTTTGCCCGGCAGCGCCCCCGCGAATGTTTTTTGCCGTGGCGTGCGCCGCGTACGCGTCCTATACTGCACATAGCCTCGTTTCCTGTACAGCACGCGCAACCGGCGCCAAACGGCGTTATGACTCGCCTAAACGGCTAGACTCACAGTACAACACCACACGTACTCACGTACTCACGTAGTGTAGCGCGTGGAACTGTCGACCGGGTACCAGTCTATGTGCACATGGCGTTATAACCATGGGAAATTTTCTTGTGGCTCGGTTATTTCCGCAAGTAAACACCAGATCGCAGCACTCAGCAGTCAACAACAACAATGGCGTCTTGCAGCAAGCGCAAGCTTTCTGAAGCAGAAGTTTTGAGCCGTATTCTTGAGTCGATTTGTCGTCTTTCGTTGATTCAGAATCAGAAGATGAACCTGACGATCGGGATGAGGCGTATTTGGCAAACGCTATAGTCACTTAGAGTCTTAGACAGTCAATCTGAGGGTGATGGCGCCGGTGATGTTAGTGCCAGTACTAGTAATGACCGTGACAATGTTAATTGTTATTGCCGGCAGTAGTACTACTACTAGTACTAGTAGTAGAACTTGTCAACAATTTCTCAAACAAAAAATCGTCAAAAGGGGACTAAAATACAGACTACAGTATATAAAACAAATTCACTCTATATTTCATTATTTTACACTTATAACAATACAAGAACACATATTTGACATAGACAATGCAACAGAACATGTATAGGAGCAATAACAACGGTGCTATACAATCACGAATGGCAATCGAGGAATGAAAAAGGTCAAAAGGTCACGATTCGTATGTTACTGATAGCTGAAAGTCACGATTTCATGATATAAGTACACAATGGGGAGCAGTTAACGGTTAAATAAGTACACAGTTAAGGGGTTAATACTGTTATGTGTGTTATGTAGTTGTAGTGTACGGCAGTTGCTGTATACCCTATAGGCCTACTGATCAATAGACTGATAGCTAAGGTTAGTAAGGCTGAGAGGGTGGACCCTGGAGCACATAGACCCTATGAGCCGTAGCAATACATGCAGAAACGCGCACAAACACATACCGTACATTGCAATACATCGTATTATATGTTAGGACTCTAGGCTATAGGCAGTACAAATAACCTGTACATAAATATAATTGGAACATTCAGGGTTTATTCATTTCTGTATTACATGAGCCATTATGAATTAGTGGGTTAATTTACGGTCCCAGTACATTACTAACCCTCATAGGGTCTATGTCCCCCCAGGTACTGCCGGAACGTACCTGGGTATGGTCCGATATACCGGAACGTACCTTGGTCACTATTTGATATGGTTAGGATTAGGGTTAGGGTTCGGGTTAGGGAGTAGGCGTAGGCGACTCCCTAGACTCGTTAGTGGAGTAGGCGAGGTACGGTTCGGCATATTAGATGGTACCAGGGTACGTTCCGGTGTATCACACCGTACCCAGGGTACTGCGCGGCAGTACCCCGGGGACATAGACCCCTCTCACAGCATTGCTACGTGTTGCTCGGCTTAGCTTAGTCACTCGACGTGGAATCGACGTGGGAGCGAGTCGCCAGTCTACACAGCCATTCTCTTTGGCAGCCATTTCCATTACTGGGCAAGGTTTCGCGACGCGGAGAGCGAGAATTTCGTCAGTCTTTCTGTGATTTCGCGTCACACAGCTCGGTTACGAACACAGACATTATGTTTTTATAACAAGTGAACACTGTTCACGTCCCAAATGTCTACCCTCTGTGTCCCCCACTAAAATTGCGGACTGTTCGCGTGGCAGCTATGGATCCGTGCGGCCGTGCCAATTCATTCGGCGCACGGATCCATAGCTGCCAGCGCTGCATACTGTCGTAGGACGTTCCCGCGGTCGCGTGCGCCTTGCCGCGGAACTGCGCGCAAGATCTGCGCTTAGCGCTTTGGATTAACACCTCCTTTCGGCAACGCTTCTCTAGTATCCCGTCTCATCTGGATGTGAGGCTACAGTTGCACAGTTCAATTGCAAAGGCAAATGTTTGTTGAACAAGGTTTACACTCCTTAAATCATATTATTTTCTCAAGCAGTCTGTATTAGCACCCTGAGTAGCACCCTGTATTAGCACACTGTAATGAACCCTGAATGCTCACGTGGGTAGGCAAAAACATGGGCGCAGCCCATTACGCATGCATGGGGGTGAACTGGCACTATTCTAATCATAATTATTGCCTGGCAACCTGCAATGCAGATGTGTTAACTCACAGCTGAGCAAAATTCTCGCCTGCCTGAATATACTTGGATTTCAGCAACTCAATGGAGTGAGGTTATCACACACGAAGGGTGATGCCATCTTTGATTATTGATGACACTTGCACGTGCCATCTCGCGGCTACTGCTTTTGCTATTAGAGCCCCTTCCCCCCACTCTCCCCCCACCACCACCACTACGCTCGCGCTCGACGCATATCCATGATAACATGTTAATATAGCGAAGTCATTAAAGTTACACAGCTGTATCTTTATTACTGTACTACCGGTATAGCAAAGCCTAGCTATCATAGATTTTAGATCTGTATTAGTAGTATCCTAGATATATATGCTCTGAGTGCGAACGCGGTGGCGGGAGGGCGCACTTGATTCGGTTGCCAGTGAGTTTATCAGAAGAATACCCGGCTACAGTACATGTCAGTTGAGCGCTGTCGCTCTGCGGCACTTGTTTGAAATATGAACGTTAACTCACAGTTGTCCTGCTTTTAAACTAGAGTGTACAGTAAAACTCGCATAAGTCATCATCGTCTAACTCGTCAATTCGCATAAGTCGTCATGGAAGTCAAAGTCCCAATTTTCTCTCCTAGTAAATCCATGGGAATAGCCCCGCCTAAGTCGTAATTTAAATTATAAGCCGTCATTATGTGCAAGTCGCCGCCCTCATACAGGTCCCATGTAATACAAACAACAGTAATTTCCCATCTGTAAGTCGTCTTCAGAACAGAGCCGTATATGTTCTGCTATACTAACTATTTTTTTAGCAAGTGTTCCAAGAAAATTTGGCAGACCTGCACCACAAATATCCCGCAATGTCCAAACGTGTAATCAACAGCGGGTGTTACAGATAGCCAGCGCGTGCCGCGCTTGCCGCTAGTGCGTACGATGTACATGCGTTATGGCCAGCAGCAGTGTCGATTAATGTACGGACATGTCTGCTATGTATGTGGCGCGAATTGACTTCGTGTGTGGAGCATGTTTATGACTGCGTAGGGGTGACAGGCACCTGGGATGGGAGCCCTACATTTAAGTCGACAAAACGACGGCTTACGCGTATGTCGTCATTTTCGTAAGTCAGCACAAATATACTGGTCCCAAAAGTGTCGACTTATGCGAGTTTTACTGTATCTCTTCATTCACGGTATAATCTGTGATCTGTGATAAATAATCACGGTATAAATTAGGAATCTGTAATTCGTCTGTTATGTCAAACATACATGACATCAGAAGTAGATAATAGGGAACTATATAACCTATTATCTACTTCTGATGACATGCAAGCGGTAAATATATATACATTATGAAATTCATTAATAAAACTTTATGGTCTTGAATGATCAGATTTCATGCACTAATTGTCAATTACTATAGCTTGGCTATATATATATATATATATATATACATATATACAGGGTTCTCCAAGGTTTTTCATTATAGCATGCCGGGCGCTGCCTTTACGGTTCTAGTTGCAAATCGCCGAAGGCGGTTTGCGTGCTAGGGTGGTCCAGGCGCTATGATATTTAAAGTGGCGGGTGCATTTTACGATGGCGGGGCTCGACGATAGCCTGGCGGGCCGCCAGGCTATAAGTGCTCTTGGAGAACCCTGATATATATATATTATATATATACTCTTTATAATTGCTTTTTAGGTTTCATGGTGAAAGAGACAAAGGCAACAGGCAGAAGTCATGGCAGCTATCACTCAGTTGCTGAACACAGAAGGAAAGCGTCTGATCAAGGAATAGCACTGAACATAAAGTATATAGGCTCTTCAATCATTTGCATCCTCTAGCATGCATGGAATTACATGTCGTTTGTTTCATGTATCATTTATATTGTTTAACATGAATACAAATTAGTTTTTGCAACATAGTATTATTTAACAGAAATATATTTTAATGTGTATGATATATAGCTTCGTACATGCAAATTATTGCTAGAATTTTTATTAGCCCTCAATCAATAGGATTTATAAAGTTATAAAAATTCTAATTTTACATAATTATATTATTGCTATTTTATCTGTATGTGTACGTACGTATACATTTTTTAATAAAAATATTTCTATTGTAAATGTAATGCAATGTTTTAGCCAAAAATGTTTCTATAGATATCTCTACAGCAGGTCCTATAGCATCCTATAAATATTCCTATAGAATCCTATACATATTCCTATAGAAATTTCTACAGCGAGTCCTATGTTCCAATTCTCTATAGGATCCTATAGAAACTATAAGATTACCTATACGATTTCCTATAAGATATCTAATAGAATCCTATAGGATTCCTATAGACAGTCTATAGGTAAACCTATAGGTAATTTTTGTAAGGGATGTTAGTGAAGAGAATTATAGATCAAAAACTTAGACTAGTCCTAGCCTAACCATGTCATATATAGGTAACTTATATCCCCTCTTATCTGATCTCAATATGGCAGCAGGGACTTTCCAATAAGGCTTATATGAGAGCGAATGTATAGTGTGAGCTTTGTTTCCATTTGAACGTTTGTGAGTGAGCTTCTTAGGCTGGCTATTCATTGTGAGTTCGGTGCAGTGCTAGCCAACACACTGAGGGACAGGTTTGTGTACGGGCTGAGGCACGAGCACATACAGATACAGCTATTGTCAGAGAGGACATTAACGTTGGAGGGCGGTCACGATCAGTGTGGCCATGGAGACGGCATCCCGAGACGCGGCGGCGGTGCGAGGCATGACACACGCCAGCGTAAACAAAGTGATGACAACGCATGCTAAGTCAAGCCAAGGTCCCGCTTGTGGCGGAAAAGCTACAAATGTCGGCGGTCGGCGTGGATATAATACGCGTTATGACAGGAAACATGAGACAGGTTTGTGCTGCCGATGTAATGGGAATCACAAGGCCAACGGCTGTAGATTCATTGACAGTACATGTTATTATTGTGACAAGAAAGGCCACATTGAAAAAGCATGTTTAAAGAAGAAAAGAGACGGTGGACGACCAGGTAGAAACATACATGTGCAGTCTGTATACGCGGTACAGGATGACGGTTACTCAGAGGAGCCCATCTTACACCATTCGGATTTGGGTACAGCTAAGCACAGCACACCCATTTATGTACATTCCAGGATTGAGGGAGGGAATTTCAGTATGGAACTGGATACAGGGACGTCAGTGTCGATCATCTCGGAGGACTATAGAAATTCCCTGGAACTGAGGTGTTGAACTCGAGAAATCAGGTGACATCTTGCGCGCATATTCCGGTCACCAGGTTAAACCAATCGGGAAGCTACATGTTACTGTTCAACTAAATGGACAGGAGGTGGACTTGCTGGTCGTACCTCCTGATGCCCCAAGATTGTTTGGTAGGGACTGGCTGGCCAAGCTGCGCATGAATTGGCAAGAAGTCAAGTCGTTCAAAGCACTATCGACCAATAGCTCCAAGAAACTGGAATCGTTAGTGGAGAAACACAAGGCAATAATCCAGCCCGGAATTGAAAAACTGAAAAATATCCAGGGTTCCCTCACTTTGGAAAATGATGCGAAGCCTCAATTTCACAAGGCTAGGACAGTGCCTTACACGTTGAGGTCCAAGATCGAAGACGGGTTACAAAACCTACAGCAAGAAGGTATAATCGAACCAGTCAAACACAGTAAATGGGCTACACCCATTGTACCGGCAGTAAAGAAAAACGGACAAATCCGCATTTGTGGAGACTATCGCTTGACACTGAACCCAGTTATGTGTGTAGATAAGTACCCACTACCGAGAATAGAAGACATCTTTGCTAGTTTGGCGGGTGGACAAAAATTCTCCAAGATTGACCTAACCCAGGCGTATCACCAGATGGAAATGGACGAGCAGTCGAAGAACATGCTGGTTATAAACACGCACAAGGGATTATTCCGTTAGAACCGCTTAGTTTGTGGTGTGTCAAGTGCACCTTCACAGTGGCAGAGAGCGATTGACCAGGTCCTACAGAACGTTCCATTCACAAAATCTATGCTAGATGACATCATTGTGTCCGATCGTTCGGATGGTGAACACTTGAGCAACCTGAAGATGGTGTTTGAACGGTTGGAGTCATACGGACTTAAGGCAAACTTGGATAAATGTGAATTTTTCCAAGACAGAATCAGTTACTGTAGACACGAAACAGATGCACATGGATTGCACAACTCTCCCGAGAAGCTCCGAGCGGTGAGGGATACAAGGAGGCCTGAGAGTGACAGAGCTTCATGCTTTTTCTCAGTCTCGTGAATTATTACCACCGTTTCCTAGAGAACTTGTCGACGGTTGCGGCACCATTGCATGATCTGTTGCATGACAACAAACAGTGGGAATGGACCCCTCTGTGTGAAATGTCATTTCAGCAAATCAAGGACATGATATGCTCTGAAAAGGTACTGTGTCACTTTTATCCATCACTGCGAATGAAGGTAGCATGCGACGAGTCACCATATGGCATTGGATGTGTACTTCGCACGTGTGTCCCGACAACACAGAGAGACCGATAGCGTTTGCATCGCGAACGTTGAACAAAGCTGAGAAAGGGTACTCCCAGATAGACAATGAAGCTTTGGCCTTGTATTGGAGTGTTCGGAAGTTCAACACGTACTTGTACGGACAAAGGTTCACGCTTGTAACGGACCACAAGCCATTGCTCGGTATATTCAACCCATCCAAGGCCCTACCCATCATGACAGCTGCAAGACTGCAGAGTTATGCGGTGTTTTTGTCAAGTTACTGGTATGACATTGAGTACAAAAGCACCAAGAAGCATTTGAATGCTGACACGCTCTCGCGACTTCCACTGGCAGAAGTGGATACGTTCGAAGGAGACAGTGACCCAGTTGACATTTTCTATACCACACATTGGGAGGGCATTCCGGTGTCGTGTGAGAAAATCTGTACAGAAACAAGACGTGATCCAGTTTTGTCACAAGTGTTGGATTTTGTCATGAGCTGACATTTTCCTGATCAAGAGAACAGCGATACGCACTTGGCAAATTTCTTGACACGCAAGGACGAGCTGAATGTGTATCAAGAGTGTCTTATGTGGGGAAACAGGGTGATTGTCCCTGAATCGCTGGGATCCAGAGTTCTGGACGAGATACATTTGGGGCATGTTGGCATTGTCAAGATGAAAATGCTATCACGCTCCTATGTGTAGTGGCCACATATTGACAGATACATTGAGACAATGTGCGAAGCATGTAGGGGGTGCGTCTCAAGGCAGGGCTTTGCATGGAGCACCTTGGTATCGGTTACATATCGATTTTGCAGGCCCGTTTGAAGGAGCGATGTTTCTGATAGTCGTGGATGCCTATTCGAAGTGGCCAGAAGTATTCCATATGCAGAGTACGACTAGCACAGTTACAATCAACCAACTGAGAACCCTTTTTGCACGTCAGGGGATTCCAGTTGAGCTTGTCTCGGACAATGGTCCCCAATTTCGTTTAGAAGAATTCAAGCACTTCACGATGGCTAACGGAATTCGTCATACGATGTCGGCTCCATTTCATCCGAGAACAAATGGCCAGGCAGAGCGTTTCGTCCAAACGTTCAAACGTGCCATGAACGCAACACAAGGCAGTTCTGTAAACCAGAGGCTGAACTGTTTCCTATGCAAATATCGCATCACACCACATGCGACGACAAATGAATCACCATCCATGCTGATGTATGGACGCAACATACGAACACGTTTAGATGTGTTGAGGCCGAATCTAGCACAGATAGTGCAACGTAAGCAGATGAGCATGAACACTCGAGATTCTGGTGTTCGACGGCTGGAAGTGGGACAGACGGTGATTACATGTGATTATCGTAGCCGTGGAAACAAGTGGGTGCACGAGCAGATTCATTCCCAGACAGGCCCACTATAGTACAAGGTCGACGTCAATGGTACTTTGTGGAGAAGACATCTGGATCAGTTAACATCTGCGGACATTAGTTCAGCAGCACCGCAGAACAGTGCCATCCAGAAAATGTCATCTCCAGCGCTCATCTCTGGTGGTAGTCAAAACGCTAGTATGGGGGAGAGTGAGAGTGAGTCCAGTAATAAGAAGGCGACTCCAGCAGTGAGCAGCCCAGAGAAGACTCTAACGAGTCCTAGAACACCACCGGCGAGAATCCGGAAGGCCCCAGATCGTCTGCATCTGTGACTTTGTGACAATATTGATTTTTCGTAAACGAGAGTCACTGGTGTTAGGGTAGAGTAACATAGACAGAGACGGTTAAACTCCGGATAGCTTTACTAAACTTTTATTTTCACTCAAGAGAACAAAACTATATATGTATATATATATATACAGAGATTGCATACAATTTCAGTTATCAGGGTATTAGAGATACTGATATATTTAGGGACTGTAATAAGATATATCATACATTTAGGAAGGTCTAAACTAAGGGGAAAGGTATGTTATGTATTACGCAATGGAGTACTTTAAGACGCGCAGTGGTATCGAGTATGTGTGGTACGTGTTGTAGTGTAGTTAGAATGTTATGCTTTACTTTCTGTATTCGTTTACGAACACGTGATCTATGACACTATTGTATATGAAACCCGTCACGGTGGGAATAAAACATACGGGGTCTCGGAGCCTGTGTGATGAACAGAAACTGACGTGTTTACTTGAGTGTTCAGAGGCAAGAGCTTACAACACTATACGTGTGACTTCGTTGTAATAAAGTAGTTCTTCTTGCAATAGCAGCCGTTCGTACTGGTTAATGTTTTAGGTAGCGGAGATTTGTTCTGACCAGTTCAGTGCCTAGACGGCCAGACTGAACGTAACAAAAGTGATATTGAGCCTATCTAAACTCCGTCAACTTTTTGGCAAGGAATCCATGTGTGCGAGCATTTTTAAAACGAACCGTAACTTACACATTATTTATTAATTAATAATTTTGTCTTTTAATGCAAGGGTCGATAACCTGTTAAATTTTCTCATAACTTCTCGTAGAAGTCTGGACATTTACATTCACTACTGTATAGTATAGCTTAGCTGTATATTTCGCAGTGGTTTAATTTTTGTGAATTTCACGAACGCGTCCCCGATCGCGAAAATAACAACACGCAAATAATTCATACCGAATAGGGCCTAATACCGAATATTTCATAATTCACCGACCGCGAAGTTAACCACTCGCCAAATTGTCCGACAAGTCTGAATTTGCGAAAATATCTGTACGCGAAAAATATGGCGCATATAGTATTCTGACAGTGGACATGCTAGCTCCAGAAATATGAAAATGGAACTCCATTTTTGGCACTGTAAGTGTAAAGCCACCACCAATAATGCCAAGATTGTTCACAGAAATGCTATAAATTTTACACCATTATTATTGTCTAAAAGTTGGTACTGGCTGGTTGGAATTGGTGCAGTGTTAAAGCAAGGACTTCACGTTTTCCCAAACATTTCCATATTTTCTTGACTGTTCTGATACTTACCGTCACTCATTGTGTATCACCAAGTGTATATAGTATAATTATTTTCACTGCCCTAATATCCATTTCAACAGATTTGTTCACATGCCAACAGCACTAGCACGTTTATCGTTACCGCAAGATGCCATCTACCAGTGCCGTCTCTCCACTACGTAACCGTTGTCTACATGTCGAGATCGGGCGCCACTCTAGATCAATTTACATCACGTAAACACGTGCAATTGTTTTGTGGCAGCATTTTCATATTTCATTTTCACGAATCTCAAAAGTGCAGGCACAAGTTTGCTGTTCATTTGCTGTTTTATAGCCTATAACAGCACAAACTTGTAGGAATTTTCATGCTATTAAAAATATAATCAGTCATCTTACTATAATTTGGCGAATGTTGTATGTATGTATGTATGTTAATGAAAGGCTCCCTCAGTTTGGATCCAAATAGCGCCAAATTCACAGAAGAGATCGATGAGTACACGGGACGGGTTCTAAACTATACTCGGTTGAAAACCGTAAAAAACATTTGCCTGAAAATAGGGGGCGCTGTTTTGTTTTCGTTTTGTTCTGTGTATTTGTGTTCTGTGTCTGTGTGTCTGAGATTTTTGTAAGCCCCATAATGTAAGTAGAAATAACCATGTAATAATGAAGTTAAATATTCAGTAGCTATTTGGCCATAGTTTCCCATATGAGATGTACAAGTTGAATTTCATCATAGCAGATTTTTTTTTGGAAGTCTTCAATGCTGTACGGGTGTCGTGAACAGCGAGCTGTCACAAGCGGTCCAATCACAAACACGTAATATTACGTCGTCCGCACAGAGTGCAAACATGCGTAGAAATAAGCGACCACAACCACGCAATATTACCTGGTCCCGTCCGCACACAGTGGAAACATGCAAAGCACGTAATATTACGTGCTACGCAGCCAAGTGGTTAATCAGTCGCCCGACCTACCAGCCCATTCAGATTGCTATCTATATTCTAACTTGGAGTCCGTATCATCAACCAGTAGTTCCTATATAGCATACACTAAAACATTTGTGTGTGTGTGCGTGCGTGCGTGCGTGCGTGCGTGCTTGCCAAACAAATGGTTCATGTGTTACGTGTAAGCATGATTGTACATGTATTTGTATTTACATCTCAACCATAAAAAACAAACAGTTGGCAACAAACTAAACTTTCCATACAACACCTTGCACATAACACTACTGTACTGGCAACACATGCATCACAGTCACTAAGCCCGCACGTAGCGCGGGTTTCAGCTAGTATGTACATAACACGTGATACATAATTTATCTAATAAGTATTATATTTATAAGTATAATTAATCTATAAGTATTAATTGTTCAATTTAATTGACAGATGATCATTTTAGAAGTCCATACCAATAGCTGCTTGATGAGCACTTGCAAGAAATTCTTGAAGTGTTTTTAAAAAACCTACACAGACAATGTAGAGAAATACCAATCATTTATCAACCACTTAACATCACACACAGAAAGGCTATTTTTAAGTACCTTGTCTCCAGAGCCCATATCCTACGCCAGTTCCTAACGCAGCCCACCTGCAAAACTAATCAAAAGCAAAAAATCTCAATTCATTATTACACATTAATAATACAAAATGTTGAATACATGAAACGACAAAATTTTCTGATCCTGTCATCCATAGTATATAAGTAATATCTGGTAATATCACAGACTAAGAATATTAAGACACGATACACAGTATGCAATCAGTCAGGGGCTGAAAATAGTGGTTTTTGCCCGCAGGTCCGGGACTTTTCAGCAATATTTTTGGTCCGAATATGTCAACAAAATGTATTACATTATAAATAATATATACATTTTAAACAATATCTAAATGTAAACTATGTATAGTATCAGGAGTAAGATAATATAGGAGAAGTATGACACTCCAAAATACGTGAAATTCAACATTTGCTTGCCTAATTTTACCGATGATATATTACGTGCAACTCGATAAAACATACATCTAAATTAAGCGTTGGGACATCCACCTCTCATCTCAAACTTTACTTAGTTCCATACCTCTTCTTTTATGGAGATATAGCTCTGAACGTCCAACATGTTCATAGCTTTTGACTAGGCTTGTGGCTTAGCTTTCCTCGCCTCCTACTGTTGTTATGCAGTGCTGAGGAATGGTCTCTTGTCTGTTCACAAGAATGCCCCCTGTTGGCAGTTACGGTATACACGTACTTTCAAACCCCCAATCGCACCCCGCTTGCCACCAGCAACAGGGGCCGCACTCTTTGGAAACAGACAAGAGACCATTCCTCACACTGCATAAACAACAGTTAGGAAGGCGAGGAAAGCTAAGCCACAAGCCTAGTCAAAAGCTATGAACCATGTGTGACGTTCAGAGCTATATCTCCATGAAAAAGAAGAGGTATGGAAACTAAGTAAAGTTTGAGTGAGAGGTGGATGTCCAACGCTAATTTAGATGTAATTCTTATCGAGTTGCACGAATATATCATCGGTAAAAATTAGGCAAGCAAATGTTGAATTTCACGTATTTTGGAGTGTCATACTCCTCCTATATTATCTTACATCCTGATAGTATGTGCATAATGTATGCATTTGTAACGTTTGTTTGGCTAATAGATCGTTTGGAAAGTGGTTCCGTTTTTGATACAAAACCAAATTTAAACAAAACCATGTTTGCCCTTGTTTGATACAATACATGTGTCGTCAGCAGGCATTACGAGTTATTAAATATGATACTATCAGGGCCCTAGCTAGGATTTTTTTCCTGTAGCCAAACAATTAGCCTAATCAATTTTCATTAGCCAATTTGATTCCTGTGTTAGCCACATCTGTAGCCTAACATTCTGAACACAAAAAGGCGATAAATAATTTGTCTTTTCTTTTTTTTTCACAAACTTTTATATGCATGAAGTACAAAACTACACTTATTAATGCAAACAAACTATTATTCACCACCTGTCTAGACTGAGACACTAAGCACTATGATTCACCACCATAGACTCTGACTGACAAAGACATTCAACATGTCTAAATTTTTTCTTCACTGCTGGCAGTAAATTCTCCTATCTTTTTTGGCACACCACTTGGACATAGCACTTTCAAAGTCAAACATCTCTTCTTCTGGGCCTTCAATTTTTGATGGTTGAAATGTCACAAACACTTTCTGTTTTTCAGGTTATTCTCAGAGCTGTTCTACACCAAATTATGTCTGCTAAAACCCTTCTCCACATCAAACTGTTGTGGATGGTAAGGTCACAAACAGCTACTTTTGTACAGTACCTGACTGATACTTACAAGTTACAATACGCACGCACGTACCACGCGCGCAGTACAGTATAGACAGTACTATACACACACTATTAAGTTATTTACAGTAATACTAATAGTTTACAGAAGGAGTTTTCACAGCACATGCATATACTCTACTACTTTTGTAAACTTCGGGAATGCTAATTG
>NW_014579179.1:17521-20417 GCF_000485595.1 Priapulus caudatus
ATATGCCTCTGGCAGTGACTCCTTCCTCCGTGCCCCACTTGAAAGTCTGTCTTGCATACCATGCAATAGCCATGATTAACACTGAGTTTTGACTTTACAAGTACAGGCCACATCTGTGAATATTCGTTCCTGAATTTCTGTAAAAGTCGGGTTTTTTGGATAGCAATGGCAATGGGACACCATTATCCCCACGTGTTAATCTGATTAGCAGACAAACTACGCGACACCTTGCAGACAGCACCTGTCTGACTAGGTTGTTCCATTTACCGTAGACATGCCAGATACCAAATGCATAGAAACACATTATAACACTGAGCGATGGTAGGGGGGGGTGCGAAACTAAGGTAATGGCAGAGCGTGCATTTCCAAGTAACGACTCGCGCAGTGACGGCTATTAATAAACTTGCTGCATCTCTACTGCACCAGCACGTGGCCAGTGCCAGGCACCGGCTGAAAAAAAACAATGTGTCCAAGCGAACAATGCGAACAATCAGTGCAAAATTTATAGTGCAACTGAAATGAGGAATATAACCTTGCCGCTGCGGAATGCGGAAATTAAGCCTAGAAATCGTAATGATTCCGCAGAATGCGGAATGGTTGGAGACCCTGTATATATACCATAACCTTTTGAAATTGTGTTAAACTATTAATGTGTTTTCTCACGGGTTTTAATGATAATATAGCTATACTAAATGTAGATTAAAGGTATAATAATAAGCATTTTTAAATTAGGTGGAGCCTTCACCTAGCATAGCAAGCCACACTAAACGCATGCACAAACGCACGCACGCACACCGGCATGCGCGCACACACGCACACACCAAAGACATTGCGGCTGCGGTGTATAAACAGCCAATCACTGCCGCGCACAGATGTGAGGCAAAAATGTAAGACAAACCCCAACGAGAGACGGCTGCAGTTGTATGTGTGTGTATGTGTATGTGCGTGTGCGTGTCTGTGTATGTATCATGTATGTATGCATGTGTGTGCGTGTGCATTATTGTGCATGTACGTGTATGTGTGTGCGTGCCCGTGTGTGTGTAAATTGGTATGTGTGTGCGTGGGTGCGCGTGTGATTGTGCGTGTGCATGCCCGTGTGTATGAATGCGGTGTGTGCGTGCGTGCGTGCGTGCGTGCGAGTGATGTGTGTGTGTGTGCAAATATTTGACAACGGGAGGTGTAACCCTGCCCGCCGCCGTCCACCGACTTTCAAGAAAATATATCTTTAAAACTACTCAATGCATTTTGCTTTTTTTAAGAATTTGACTTATTAATGATGCTTCTAACCAGAATAATATTTTCAAACATAATATCTAAATAAGTGAAATTGTACTATGAAATCACCCCATTTCCCTTTTTTTGAAAAATTGTAGGTAATTTTAAGGTAAAATTTCTGATTTTATATATATATTTAGATACAGTTTTTTTTCAACAAATATTGATATATGACTCGAGTCTAAATATCAGTATTTTTCGTTTACTGTAAATACATCATCAACTAAAAGTGACAGATAAATGGTTAAACCGCCATCCTCAAATCAGACTCCACTCAAACCCGTCTGGAGGACGGGTAATAGCTAGTTTTATTTATTTATATTCAATCATCAAAATTTGGTCAGGTACATGCAGCATACAGATACAGCCCCAGTAATACTAATAAAATGCTATATATAACTTTATTAGTATTACAATATACAGGGATGAGATTGAAGAATTTAATTTTCAGCTGAAATTGAAATTAGCTAGGGTCCCCGAGGCCACAGGCCATGGTGAGTCCAGGGAAGAGCCCTTGCATTCTGGGCATTTTAAAACACTGAAACGGCATTAAAATTGCTAGGATAACTAATATTATTGCTATTTTAATCCAGATGAGACGGGATACTAGAGAAGCGTTGCCGAAAGGAGGTGTTGATCCGAAGCGCTAAGCGCAGATCTTGCGCGCAGTTCCGCGGCAAGGCACACGTAACCGCGACAACGTCCTACGACAGTATGCAGCGCTGGCAGCTATTGATCCGTGTGCCGAATCCATAGGCCGGCGCACAGATCCATAGCTGCCAGCGAACAATCGGCAATTTTAGCGGGGGACACAGAGGGCAGACATTTGGCACGTGGGAGGAACTCGCGACTTACATGGGGGTCGTACAGATGGGGAGGGGGCGAGAGCAAAGCTTTTGATTTCGCCGTGGTTCCATTTCCGTGTGGTCTTACGCGTTTTCACTATAAGTTCCAAACATAAAAAGTTCGAAGCATAAGACAAATCGGACCATTATTTAATAGAAAATTTAATAAAAATTGTGATACGAAATAGTACGCGGATTGTGCGCCCAGTTACCTCTTTCAAATCATACGCTGTTTAAGAATCGCCATTCGCTGCATTTCCTGGAGCTCCGCCCACTTTAAAAATAGTGTTAGCATTGTGGCAGTGGTATCCTGAGTGTACGAAGGAGTTAGTATTTTGATTTTCGATTTTTCCATGACAGCAGTAAGGCAAAAGTGCAGCATTTCAATACAGCTTACTTCATTAGCATGTAATCATTTAATGTAATCATGTAATGTATAGTATGTAATCATTTCGTGAGAGATTCTTTTTGTATATATAAACAATTAATACATTATCTGCCATCTCTATCATCTATGTGACCTTGCCTTATATCATGTGCACTCCTAGTCCGCAAATGCAGACGTTATAACTCCGCTTTGCTAATCTGAGGGTGCGGGTTTATCATCACCCCCATTACTGGGGTCTGCGTCGGCTCGGACTAATGCACCCCTACCACAACAGTCTCCTACAGCCATATTGTCATTGTCAGTATCAGGAACTAGCTAGAGTAAATTGCTTGCTATATAAGCAGGGGTTGTCTAGTATAGGGGTATTGTAACCCTAGCAATACCGTTT
>NW_014579179.1:21458-23568 GCF_000485595.1 Priapulus caudatus
GTGGCCCGATCGGGCCACTGAAAAAAAAAGTTAGTGTCGAGCCTTGTATATAAGCAGGGGTTGTCTAGTATAGGGGTATTGTAACCCTAGCAATACCGTTTCTTGGAGCTATCACTCAGGGTGATACAATTGTATGTACATCTATGAATACTTCTATTAGTATTACTACAAGTACGTACATGTTACAATAATTACTAGTAGTAGTAGTACTACTACTATTAGTACTAGCACTACTGCCACTACTCACTAGTACTAGTACTAGTTACTACTACTAGACTACTAGCTGCAAGAAACGGTATTGCTAGGATTAGAATACCCTATATTGACGTTATTCACATAGCCTGGTCGGGTTACTAGACTATAAGTACCTACTAGTACTAGTACCAGTACTACTACTACTAGTTACTACTATAGCACTAGAGCTACTAGTTCTACTACTAATACTATATAGTATAGTGCTAGAGCTAGTACTACTACTACTACTAGCTGCAAGAAACGGTCTTTGCTAGGGTTAGAAGATCTGTGTAAACACAATTTGTTGTGTAGTCGAGTATGTTGCGTTATTGAAACGTATAAGATTGTGAGTAACTTAGGAGCTGTTTATTCACACGTCAGTGTGGCTTGCTTACATGATGTAAAGAGAGCGACTGCCGCACGTGCAGCGCTTATATACGGCAGTCTGGTAGCAGGAGCCACCGTCACTAGCTATATGTTAACACTTGAACACGCGTTAACCAATGGTGTAATCACTAACACAACATCTCCCTTTCTGGAGCTCTGAGAGAGCTTAAATAAAATGACTGCTCATTAAGTTCTCAGTTAGAAAAAAAACACATATATAACTTGACTGAACACATAATTCATATCAAATGTAACTTAGACAAAGTGCTTGTATTTTGACGGGAACCTCACGACCCGACCGCTCCTGGTGGTCTGCGGATGCTGCCGCTCTACGTCGGAGTGACGTTCTGGCTGATCTGGTAACCCCTGTCCGGGTGAGGGAAGAGCAACTGTCTCTAACACCGGCAAGGGAGGAGTTAGAGCTACTCTCGGTGACTCAGGTGACGGAGGATCTAGCATCACTGGCGTCGAGGTACCAGGTGTTACCGGGTTAATCTTGTTGAGCTGGGCCCTGTTCCTCGTAAGTGGGGGTTGTGACCACATAGGAACGGGAATGCCCACCAGTTCCTGACACCACGCCAGACTCCTGTCTGTCAGGCACCCAGACTTCGTCTGTTGACTGGAGACTTGGCAGTTCTTTCGCTCTCCTACGAAGATCGAAGTTGCGTTTCGTTTTCTCCCTGTATGCTTCCTCTCTCTCTCTAATCTGGCTTGTGTTTGGCGGTTGTACAGACAACCCTTTTTGCACAACCGGTATCCTAGTTCGCAACGACCTAGCCATGCAAAGTTCTGCAGGGCTATACCCGTTCAAGAGAGGCGCATTCCTATAATTGAGCATTGCGATGTATGGATCACCAGCAGCGGATAAGTCTTTTTACAGTTTGCACTGCGCGCTCTGCCTCACCGTTGCCTGATGGATGCCCTGGGCTGCTAGTGATGTGAGCAAACCCAAACTCATGGCTGAACTGCTCCAATTCCTGTGAAGCGTACTGCGGACCGTTATCTGAGATGACAGTCTCTGCAATACCGTGCCGGGCGAAGATTGACTTCATGTGGTTGATCGCGGCCCGAGACGACGTTGACTCCAGCCGAGATACTTCGATGTATCGCGAGTAGTAGCCTACCACAAGTAGATACTTACTCTTCTTCAGTTCAAACAAGTCCGTGGCAACTTTCTGCCATGGGCGATCTGGCATTGCTGAGGGAATGAGTGGTTCAACTCTGCTATTGGCAGATTGGTTGCATTCCCTGCAGTGTTCCCCAAGATCTGCCAGATCCCTGCTTACACCAGGCCACCATACAGCTCGCTTTGCTAGTTCGCGGCACTTCACTATACCTTGATGTCCTTCGTGCAGCTTCTCTAAGATGTCAGATCTTAGACTGCGAGGGATGACGATCCTAGTGCCACATAGAAGGAGATTACCCACGACAGTCAGCACCATCATATGGGGCCAATACTGTTTCACGAGCCCTTTCTGACAGTTTCTTT
>NW_014579179.1:23578-42962 GCF_000485595.1 Priapulus caudatus
ATATATATATATATACCTTACTATATATATCTAGATATTACTATATCTATTATATTATACACTCCTGATATAATATCTTGTAATTAATATCATTCTAATTGCACGCTGTAGAATGTCATGTTAATTACTCTACGGTGCTGCCCTCTGTTCTTGTGATATACCACAGTAGTCAACTCGTTTGTATTGCATCCAGTTAATTTGCATGTCGAATATATCAAGTTCATTCTTATTTCCACACGCACGCCTTGTAATTACTATTATCCTTACTGTATTTCGCGGAATGCCTTGTTAATTTTATGCACACCGATGTCATATCTTGTTATTACTATTGCCCTAATTGTATACCGCAGAATGTCATGTTAATTAATTGCACACCGATAGAATATCTTTTTATTACTATCATCATAAATGTCTGCGGCTGAGTGCCATAATTATAATTAGACGGCCGGATTACAAACGAAGGGGCTGTTGCGTTATAGAAACGTATAAGATTGTGAGTAACTTAGGAGCTGTTTATTCACACGTCAGTGTGGCTTGAGTACACGATGGAAAGAGAGCGACTGCCACACGTGCAGCGCTTATATACGGCAGTTCGGTAGCAGGAGCCACCGTCACTATAGCTATATGTTAACACTTAACACATACGTTAACCAATGGTGTAATCACTAACACAACATCTCCCTTTCTGGAGCTCTGAGAGAGCTTAAATGAAATGACTGCTCATTAAGTTCTCAATTAGAAAAAAACACATATATAACTTGACTGAACACATAATTCATATCAAATGTAACTTAGACAAAGTGCTTGTATTTTGACGAGAACCTCACGACCCGACCGCTCCTGGTGGTTCGCGGATGCTGTCGCTCTACGTCGGAGTGACGTTCTGGCTGACCTGGTAACCCCTGTCCGGGTGACGGAGGAGCAACTGTCTCTAACACCGGCGAGGGAGGAGTTAGAGCTACCCTCGGTGACTCAGGTGACGGACTTACGAGGAACAGGGCCCAGCTCAACAAGATTAGCCCGGTAACACCTGGTACCTCGACGCCAGTGATGCTAGATCCTGGGGGTTGTGACCACATAGGAACGGGAATGCCCACCAGTTCCTGACACCACGCCAGACTCCTGTCTGTCAGGCACCCAGACTTCGTCTGTTGACTGGAGACTTGGCAGTTCTTTCGCTCTCCTACGAAGATCGAAGTTGCGTTTCGTTTTCTCCCTGTATGCTTCCTCTCTCTCTCTAATCTGGCTTGTGTTTGGCGGTTGTACAGACAACCCTTTTTGCACAACCGGTATCCTAGTTCGCAACGACCTAGCCATGCAAAGTTCTGCAGGGCTATACCCGTTCAAGAGAGGCGCATTCCTATAATTGAGCATTGCGATGTATGGATCACCAGCAGCGGATAAGTCTTTTTACAGTTTGCACTGCGCGCTCTGCCTCACCGTTGCCTGATGGATGCCCTGGGCTGCTAGTGATGTGAGCAAACCCAAACTCATGGCTGAACTGCTCCAATTCCTGTGAAGCGTACTGCGGACCGTTATCTGAGATGACAGTCTCTGCAATACCGTGCCGGGCGAAGATTGACTTCATGTGGTTGATCGCGGCCCGAGACGACGTTGACTCCAGCCGAGATACTTCGATGTATCGCGAGTAGTAGCCTACCACAAGTAGATACTTACTCTTCTTCAGTTCAAACAAGTCCGTGGCAACTTTCTGCCATGGGCGATCTGGCATTGCTGAGGGAATGAGTGGTTCAACTCTGCTATTGGCAGATTGGTTGCATTCCCTGCAGTGTTCCCCAAGATCTGCCAGATCCCTGCTTACACCAGGCCACCATACAGCTCGCTTTGCTAGTTCGCGGCACTTCACTATACCTTGATGTCCTTCGTGCAGCTTCTCTAAGATGTCAGATCTTAGACTGCGAGGGATGACGATCCTAGTGCCACATAGAAGGAGATTATCCACGACAGTCAGCTCCATCCTATGGGGCCAATACTGTTTCGCGAGTCCTTTCAGACAGTTTCTTTCAGGCCATCCTTCCTCTACATACTGGATCACCTCGCGACATACGTCATCCTCCTGTTGGTGGTCACGGATGTTTTCTAAACGTTTATCTGTTGCAGGAACTGATTCGGTGATCATCCGCACAAACGCATCTGTTTCCTGTTCCAACATACCATCGCTCTGTGTTGGCGGATAGGCCGGCGCACTGATAGCGTACGGACGTACATCTTCTCGCAGCTTTACCTCGTATCGAGTCTCCAGCTTCCCGAGTCCGGTAAACAAACTTGAAAACTTCTTTTCCACTGAGCCAACAACGGAATGATTCCAAGTTCATGGAAAGCTTTGCCGCTCAACAGATTCGAGGCATTCTCGAAGATGTAGACTTCCTCTATACACGACTTTTCTTTAAACTTTATCTCAGCACAGAAACAACCATAGGTATGGATAGGCTTATGATCCGCCCCACGAATCACTCTAGAGGATGCCTCCAGCCTGGTCCCCGGAAACTCACAATCGAACACTTGTCGCGACATTACAGATACATCTGCCCCTGTGTCCACACGAAACTTCACCTCCTTATCACAGACAGTGACAGGAAATGTCCTCTGTGGGCCGCGACCTGACTGGTTGCCCACACTTACTTCTCCTAGGAAGACATCTGACGAAGCGTATAAACAAGACTGTGTAGTTACTTCATTTACTGTCTTGGCCTTCCGACATACCTTCTCAAAATGCCCTTTTAGTTGGCATCACCGGCAGTTCACATTTTTGGCAGGGCACAGAGAGTGATTATGAGCATAGTTTCCACACCACGGACACCTCTTCTGACCATACTGTGACGTCAAACGTGCAGACTTCTTCTTGTCATATCGACCTTTGGCATGTACGGCTAAAGCTTCAGCACCGACTACCGTAGTTGACGTTAACTCTCTTACCTGGTTCTTTACCTGGGCGGACTGACGAGCTAGGTCTGTTGCAAGCTTCAGGGTTAAGTTTTTATTTACTTGCATACGCTCAGAGAGATGCTTGTCTCGAATGCCAACAATGATTCTGTCCCTAATTAGCTCTTCCTTTAGAGGGCCGTACTGACAATGCTCGGCGAGTGTGTGTAGGGCAGTAATGAAGGAATCAATTGGTTCATCCAGACCTTGCACTCTCCCGTTAAATTTAGCTCTTTCAAAGATTGTGTTATGGCAGACAATGAAGTATTCCTCAAACTTCTTCTTGACACAATCAAAGTCTTGAGACTCCTCACTTGCTTCTGATACAGCAAATGTAAAGGAAGAAAATATCTCGTCTGCCTTCTCTCCCATACAATATATCAAAGTGTTCACCTGGTGCTGTGGGGATTTGTTGTCTAACCCTGAGGCTACCTTGAATCGTTCAAACCGCTTTATCCACCTGGTCCATGAGTTAGGCTGAGAGAAATCGAACGGCTCTGGTGGTGACACTTGAAAATTCGCCATAACACTTACAGTATAGTGCTCCCGACACAGACGTGTACACGTGAATTCGTTGCTTGTGTGAATCCCGTTTTAGCTGGCTTGCATAGTCTTGCCTGTTTACTGGGTCAACCCTGCTGAATTACCTCCAGATAAGAAGATAACCCACAGCTGTCAACACCGCTGCCACCATGTTGCGTTATTGAAACGTATAAGATTGTGAGTAACTTAGGAGCTGTTTTTTCACACGTCCGTGTGGCTTGCTTACATGATGTAAAGAGAGCGACTGCCGCACGTCCAGCGCTTATATACGGCAGTCTGGTAGCAGGAGCTACCCTCACTAGCTATATGTTAACACTTGAACACACGTTAACCAATGGTGTAATCACTAACACAACAGAGTAAACAACACCAAAGCTTATGTTTTCTCGTTCTAAACATACCGACTATAAATGAAGATTACTTGAACTTGAACCTGATGAGACAAAGGCAAGGTACTGCGTCACAGAAAGAAACATTTCCACTAAAAGTTAGTCTAGCGTGTGCAACTGTCGACCGGGTACGAGTCTAGCCGTTAGGCCGGTTATAGCCGGTCTAAGCTGCCACCCGAGCTGTAGAACAAGTGGTAGCGGAACGCAATGCATATAGCCTCGTTGCGCGCCATCTATCGCACGCCATATGTAGTACACTGATCAACAAAAACAAACAAACAACAAAGTTCAACTGCGTTTTTTACACGAAACCAAGCGCGCCGAGTAGCGAACTTCGAATTAGGAGCATTTCTAGGATATGTCCTGCTACCTGGGTAGTGAAACCCGTAGTGCAATGGCCAGAACTGCTCAACTGAGCGAAGTTGGTGCTTGCGTTATATAAGTAAACCGTGTAAGGTGATGTTGAAGGTGCAGCAGTCATGTTAGTGTTGCCGCTACGCGGCGTTTTTCGCGCTTCGCGCAGATATCCGGGCTGCCGATCGTCTAGCCTAAAGCTATACCAACATCTACTATTGTTGTTATAAAAAGTATTTCATCTCAAGATAGTTTTTTTCTAAACCTGACTTACTTGATTTCTTGTATTTCCTGTACATCCAGCATTTGTCAATAAACACATATATCACACATTGCCATGTCATAAAATACTACAAAATACTGTACACTATACCAAGGATAGAAATAGGAGTCCGCAGCAAAATGAGGGAGTCCGTTTTGTAACTATCCTGATCTAAACAATCTGCGTTGATAAGATCCGAGGTTAATAATGACAGACCTTTCAATCGTTTTAAGACCTTAATAATTATAAGTATATAATCAATCATAATAATTTATAATTACAGACCTTAATAATTATCAACCCCTGATAGGATGAAATGAGAGGACGAGGGAGCTACCGGTACCGGTTTTACTTTCGTTCTCCACTCCCAGGCGCCCGTCACCCCTACGCGTCAGTCTACTGTCTACAGTCTACAGTCAGATAACTGTTGAGGGTATAATTTAAATTTTTACATTCTTACTCCCCCAGGGTTTCTTCTACATAGGAGGCACTGCGGCGCACCGCCGTTGTCAAATTTACCAACGCCGTTGTGAAAATGTTCCTGTATTCACATGCCATTGTCAAAATAGTGTCAATCCAAAAATAAATAGATTAACACGTGCTTCTGACTATATACATGGAAAATCGTTATGAAATTCACAGTAACGTTTCTTTTTGCGTGCCGGCACACTCCTGTGTCATTCCCGATTGCAGCTTTTTCCTCGATTCCGGGAAAGTTTTGCTGTTGCTCCCTCATACCCACAGGCACTTCAAGCGTTTCAATAAAATATATACGGGTCGTGTGCTGTGCACGGCGACAGTTAAATATATATAGCAGGTAAGAAAGTGTGCGCCAGAAATTCGCTCGACGCTCGCTGCATTTCACATCATTACAAAACAAATACTCAACCTTCCGACTCCATCTTTGCTGCTAATTGAAGAACAGTGTTCACTTGTTGTAGAAATATTATGTCTCAGTTCGAAACAGAGCTGTGTCACGCAAAATCACGAATGAAATCATGAAATTCTCGCGATCGCTAGCACTGCGCACGTGATGTAACGAATTTCGGTATCTGGAGACCCCTACCGGCCGTATTCGTGACGTCAAGTTGGAGCCGTCTATGGTATCTATAGCAACGCCCCCCTGGCGGCTTTGACGGGGCTCACATGGGAGGCGGGAAGCAGCGTTGTTGTTTCCCAAAATGCAGTGCGCCGCCTTTAGCCATGTACTTAAGTTCGTTACATCAAGTGCGCAGTGCTAGCGATCGCGAGAATTTCATTTCATTCGTGATTTTGCGTGACACAGCTCTGTTTCGAACTGAGACATAATATTTCTACAACAAGTAAACACTGTTCTTCAATTAGCAGCAAAGATGGAGTCAAGAAGGTTGAGTATTTGTTTTGTAATGATGTGAAATGCAGCGAGCGTCAAGTGAATTTCTGGCGCACGCTTTCTTACCTGCTATATATATTTAACTGTCGCCGTGCACAGCACATGACCCGTATACATTTTATTGAAACGCTTCAAGTGCCTGTGCTCATACCAGCCTAAAAATTTTTTTTTTTTTTACGAGCTCTTTTTTGATATTGTATGAAAAAAAGCTCTCGTAAATTTTTTTACGAGAACTATTTTAGGCTTGGCCAGAGCTACTTTTTCATAGCATGATTTTGATAAAATTTTCATAATTTTGATGCGCTGACTCTAATATCATTCATCAGCATTCAGCACTCAGCACCAGTATCAGACTATCAGTGTTAAGAAATCGTCAACAAATTAGATTCGATCACATTTTTTAAATCTCATTTCACTCGACTAAGAAACCAATCACATTCTTATTCAATTTCATTCACACAGACAGACATGCACTACACAGTACACATAGTCAGGTAACATGATAAAGACAGAAAATCAAGAATTATAATCATGGTAATGATGGTATGGTTATTTTCAAGTTTCTTTTTTTTACTTCATTTCTTTTCATCTTTTAACTTTCTTTTTACATCGACTGAGCAAGTTCAGAACTTCAGAGAGTTTTTAGTTACTTTGAGTGTATGTTAAAAAAAAACTTCTACTGGAATCTCTAGGAATGCCGGGAGGTTCAGGGCAAGGTTTTACTTTCGTTTTTCTCCTCCCCAGTCCACGGTACCCCCATGCATAGATCAATGCTGCCGCACATCCGCAACGTTACAAGTGCCTAGAATCTTTAAGTATATACAGTTTACATTGCTTCTAGATATCTAACTGAATAAAAATAGTCCACTTTCTACGTTAAGAAAAGTGACGAATTCAGTTAATACTAATAATAGCTTTGATTACGTGCGTGTCAGGTGTCACTGGTCGTGCCCTCACTCCCCACGATAACCCCTGCGATATAAAAACTTATTGGTATGCGGTCATAAAAACACTGGGCTAGGCAACATGCCTGGCGATGCCGTAATCGATTTCTTAGACTGTCGCGAGTTTTTGTTAGTGTGGCGAATCATGCATTGAGGGAGTTCATGCAGCTCTAGATGTTTTCGATAACCCGTCTACGTTGAGGAACGGGTCGGATTATGCGCTCTCGCTTAAGCCTAGGACACACTGCGCGATTTTCTAAGCTGGCCGCTTGCGATCGATAAATACGGTGCCGGGTCCGCGCGGTGTGTCCGGTCTCACGGCAGCGTATTTCGCTCGCGATCCCATACGCCCGGCGCATCGCTTGAATTCAACATGTTGAATATTTCCGCCCGGTTTTTCGACCCGGCAGCGTATTTATCGATCAGCGTAGAAAATCGCAGTGTGTCGATCACTAGGCTTGTTAAAACTGCCGTTGCGCTAACCGTAGTATTTCAGCGTAATATGAGGGGAAAAAGTGGCGGTCAGGAGGACCGGCAGTTTCGTAGAGATGGTGGCCCGAGCAAAAACTTGGTGGGCTCGGGCCTCCGGGTCTGCACTAATTTCGAACGCTGCCGGCGGCACGGGAGCGATTTCTTCTCGTATTTTCGCTCTCGTAATTGTTGTTACCAGAGCGCTTTGAAAGCTGACGGGAGTGAAATCGCTCGCCGCTCCCGTGTATTTCTTTCGCTGGCTCATACCAGCGGTGCCCACCCCTAATTAATACAGCAATAAGCATGCCCACGCGACTAACAATCAGTGCATTCCTCCACCCCCCCCCCCCCCCCGTACTTCAATCAATGCCGCCCCAGCCAGCAAGCACGAGCCACGACGTGCACAGCCACGGACGTGGGTAACAGGGGTGTCGCGGGCTGTTTTTTTCGGGGTTTTTCTTTTGCGTGAATGCGTGAGAATGCGCAGGGCATGCGGGAGTGCGGGAGAATGGATGCAGATGTGTGTCTCCCGCGAAATGCGGAGCGTGAGACTTGGTAGGTGTGCTAACAGAGTAAGATTTAAACTAAAGGTGCAATTTTATTTTCGGGGTGCCTCAAATGCAGTCATTCAAATTTTTTAAATTATGCTGGGGGAGACCCGCAGAACCCCCCTCTACCTCTCTCCCCCCCGCATCTGCCTGCAGAATCAACATTCGTGCCTACTGCACGCCTTTGAATCCATCATGTGCGTTTTTCCCCAAAACTGGCCATTACCGCCGTTGTCTAATTTTCCCTCAGAAGAAACCCTGTCCCACCCCCCCCTAATTTTCCTCACGAATTTAGACGTTTCACAAAATCGACCCCTGGGACTGTCAAATCCACGGACCCGAGGAAAAAACTCATCCCTGAATATAGAATATATATTTTATATAAACTATTTGAGCTCAAGTTGGTTGAGTTACGCGTAGTAAATCGTATAGTGGTACATCACTGTACAGTGACATTATTTATGGGCTCAGCTTTACTGGCATTTCTAGTTCTACAGATTTTTGAACCATCATCCGTATTTATGGTAGACAAAAATTCTATTCGAAAGCTATTCGCCGTGCAGTTATCGGCCCCAGGATAGAGAACAGTGAAAAAAATACACGGGGGCTCGGGGCGATTTAGCCCCGGAAATGCCAAAAAGAGCCCCCTTAAATTTGCATAGAGTTCAATGCAAACCAAATTTTAGAGTGCTATTTTCATGCACGCGAGCTTGAAAAGTAGCCCCCCAAAATAAATTATATTTTTTTCCCTGATAGAGAACATGGGTCCCAATAAAACCAATGTGCCTAACCCTAACCCTAATTCTAACCCTAACCCTAACCATAACCCTAACCTATTAATATATTGATATAATATTATATTTATATTGATGTAAATGACATTGGTTTTATTGGGACCCATGTTCTCTATCATTGAACCCAGTTATCTGGCTTTTACTTGTATTGTTCAATGTCTAGCTCATATTACCGCGCCTTACCCTTATGAGTGGCGAAACAAGAACGGGAGCTGGTAGAGCACTCATTTTACGGTAAGACGATAAATAAATGAGAAGATACCACGTTTCCTTGCGTTGACTTTGGAAACTGGTGCTGGAACCTCTAGGTTTGATTGGATGCTCTAACCGTACAACTACAAGATTCTCGCGAAGTGAACAATGAGATTACAATTTACTACGAATATCTTATAAGATATATTTGTATTTTATAGATTTATATTGATACTTTTATAAACTTATACCTTTTAAAATATTTTTACTTTATGATAACAGCATTACAGAGACTAAACGAACCGGTCCTACTAAACAGCGAAATGTGCAGGAATGTGCAAGAATGTGCAGGAGTGTGCACGGAATGTGCGCAAAATGTGCAAGAATGTGCATCTATAACTGCCGTAATGTATCAAAATGTGGCAAAACGGCTACTAGCTAGATCAGGCTGACCAGCTGTTCTTGTTGTTGTTTTCATATCATGCAAGATGGCTCTGCCGAAATGTGGCTCAGTGGCCGTCATCGTCGAAACAGGTACAACTGTAGTTGTGTATAGCCGTTAGAATGTTCGTATCCATGATTCATTGATTGTATATGAAGTTGAAAGTAAATGAATAGAAGCCAAGATCGAGTGTGTAGCTGTAGCTAGATAACCGTCAAAATGTAAGCTAAAAATATTACAAACAACATTCTTAATAAAATTAAAAAGAATACAACCAACATTGTAATTCATGAAATTTCAACAATAAACCAGTGCCATAATCTCGTGTCACATGGATATGTAGGATATTGCAGTGACCGCACAATTTGCTCTCTAATCCGCATAAATTATTCATGACGTACTCTATTGATAATATAAGATTGATTCTATGAAAAAACAAATTAACGCATTTCGAACAGTAGCCAATTCACCAGTGCCTGTAATGGCTGTATAACTATAAGCAATTTTACGAATTTTGACGTTTGCTGGTTTATACACCAGCAAGCCATTACAAATTTGAATATTACTGCAAATACGATAACGCCACATTACAATTTGGCGTGGTGACGTAGCACTGGCGTGCGTGCGTAGTGTGGCGTGCGTGTTTGCGGTTCGTGTGCACGTCACGGTACACACGGGCGGGCGGGCGTGCGTGTGCACGCACACGTGCGTGCGTGCGCGCGTTGACACGTACAGGTGCCTGTGCACGTACACGTGGCGTGCATGCGTGTGTGGTGTGTGTGTGCGTGCGTGTGCACGTGACACGTTGCGCACGTAAACGTTCGTGGCATGCGTGGCGTGTGGGCAAAGTACAGACCGACGTGCGTGCGTGCGTTGCGTAGTTGCAGGGTACACGTGCGTGCGTGCGTGCGCAACGTAACCAACGTGCGTTCGAGCGTGCGTAATGCACATATACGTGCGTGCGTGCGTGGCGTATGTGTAGGTACAGCGTGTGCATGCGCGCCATGCGTGCGTGCGTAGCGTTTGAATGTACACGTGCGCGCAAGTAGCGTACCTGCAGTATGCAGGCGTACACCACATGCCGTGCGTGTGCACGTAGACGTGCGTGCGTGCGTGCGTAGCGTGCATGTGGCACGTACACGTGCGTGCATAGTGTGTGCGTGCGTGTTGCACTACACGGTTGCGTGCTCGCGTCCGTGCGTTCGTACCGAGTGTGTGCAGCGTACACGTGCGTGCGTAGCGTGTGTGCGCATGTGCAGCCGTAGAGCGTGCGTGCGTGCATGAGTGTGTTGCGTGCGTATGCACCGTACACGTGCGTAAGTGTTGTGTGTACGTACACGTGCTGCGTGCGTGCGTGTGAACTACACGTGCGCATGCGTGCGTGCGTTCGTGTGTGTGCATCGTACACGTACTACGTGCGGCGTGTGTGCGTGCGTGCGTATGTGGCGCGCGTGTGCAGGTACAAACACGATTTTTTTGTCTTTCCCACTGCCTAGCTCGTCAGGAAGGGAGAACGGAACAGATGCACAGTTGGGCCCACATTTTGCGCACATTCGTCTGCAACAATTCCTGCCAATCCGCCTGTTTTAGTAATAACATTTTTACAACCAACATTTTGAATACATGGCACGCAGTTATTGATGGCACATTGCGCTCAGACATTCTTACACATTCCGCTGTTAGGCAACATTCGGGCTGTTTGCAGCATTCCGCGTTTATGTATAACATTTTTTACACATTTTTGGTACATTGCTGCAGTTATTTGATGTACATTGCGGGCCAGCATTCTTGCAACATCCCCTGCACATTTCGCGCACATGTCTCATGCACATTCCGCGCACATTCCTGCACATCTTCACCATTACCGCGCACATTATTCCGCACCATTCGCTGTTTAGTCCACATATTCGCTGTTTAGTAGGACCTTAAACAGAGACTGACGGCGAGATCGACGCCGCAACGAAACGAACGACGAACGCGCACTCGCTGGAGCGGTAAACACTTGTTTACCATCCCTCAAACAGCCCTCGTCGTTTCGTTTGCAGGTTAAAACTCCGTTAATGACTTATCTAATATTTTTTAATAAATGGCATTATAAATGGCACCTTGCGTTTAGATAATGGCCACTCATTACACCTAGGACACACTGTGCAATTTTCCTACGCTGGCCGCTTTGGCGATTCGATAAATACGGTTGCCGGGTTCCGCGCAGTGTGTCCGGATCCGACGGCAAAAAGCAACAGTATTTCGCACCGATCCAATACGCCCGGCTGAAATCGCTACGCAATTTTCACATGATTGAATATTTCAGGCCGGTTTTCAATCGCTTTGCGTAGCCGCGCACCTTCGCAAGGCGCCTTGCAGCCCAGCCAGTGCCCAACAATGAACAAATCGGTTCGAACGCGAAATTGTTTTTAGCAGCCAATCAGTAGCAAACGAAACTAGGAAAGCCGTTGGAGAGTGGTTTGACACACGAGACAGTGTGTCCAGCTGTAGCGCAAAACTCGTACGGGGCTTCAAAAATCGTGAGGCGAACATATACGGCTGCCCGGCAGCGTACAGGATTCGCTAGTGGTCCAAGGCTTTACGTTATCTATTTGATTTCGATAAGCGGTGAAAAGAGAGGCTTGGACCATAACGTCTACGGTCAAGGGCGTTTGGGTGATGAACGGCCCAGTCATATGTATTTAATACAAAAGTCAATGCATGCAAACCAAACCCAAAGATGAATGAGCATCTAAGACTCAAAACAAAGATGAATAGGCATCTAGAACTAAAAACTTAATTTTCACAAATGTAATAACAGTCAATTAAACGAGTTTAACCTCCACCGGAAACGACGAGGGCGGTTTAAGGATGAACAAGTGTTTACCTCGCTTTGGACGTGATGCGGCCATGATGCCCGAGGCTGCCGAGGAATTAACACTTGGTGTCTTCCAATCACACAGCCTAAACGCCGGCACCTCTGGTTGATATTTTTATAGGTGGGGACCGCATAACAGCATGGAATCGCCGATCTCAGGAACTCGGCATTCTGCCGCTAGAACGGGTTCCATACGATAGAGTTGGCACAAACGAAATAACACGCATGTTTAGCAGCACTGTGCTACGTCCTTCTGTGAATTTTCACATCTCGTAATCAGAACTAGCCCCGCCTCTCGTTTATGCCATGATGGATAATGGACGTGACCGGACATTACCCGGTCTGTACGCTACCGTTTTTCGCTGGCCTATTTTACTTTTCCGTTAAATATGAAAAAATGCCCGCCGAATGGCATTTCGCATCAAAGAGAAAAAATTTCCGCATTTTCACTCAGCTGTCGAAGTGAACGAGTGCGCGCAGTGACATTCATTGAACATTTTCAATGACAGAATAACACCCAATGTTTACATGCCTGTAAGTTTTGTTACTTCATATATATAGTTTATAAACATACTTGTTAGACAAGGACAGGAAGCACTTTTATTACTTATCACACCAGCGAGCCGTGAGAGCGACGAAGACCCCTATCAGAATACATACAACAACTCTGTCACATAACAGCGTATAACACAAAGCCACGCAACGGCCAATACTACATCCTTCCCTTTGTAGAAACAATAGTACTCTTGTACAAATTATACTAGAATCCACCAAAATCAGTCTCTATATACGATAACGCTAAGTCGGCTATATAAAGAAATAAATCAGCTCTCACCTCACTAGGCACATTTTCTAGTGAAATCTAAGGCAACAAGTTGCTTCTGTGTTAACACAACCACAGATTAACAGAAAATCGTCTCACCAATGTTAACGCACGGCTTTCTGGATGCATGCAAATGACCATTACACAAATGTCAATTATCTTTAGCACGATATTCGTTGCTCACTGGATGTTTACATTAATACAACTACAACGCGATCTTTACTGGGCTGATCGTACTGAAGATTGTATGCAGTGCATACATGCATACATAGCAATACATGCATAACATGCAACATGCATACATGACATTACATGCTACAAAAATTAAGCACGCTAACTACTGACAGGCCCCCCACACCACATAGATATCGTACTATACTACCGTACCTTAATGTATATTAGTCATAGACTAACAATATCAAGACTATATATAATTATATAATTATATATATAATATATAATTATATGTATACATGGCATACATGCATACATGCATAACATATAATATATATATATATATATAATTATATAATTATATATAGTCTTGATATTGTTAGTCTATGACTAATGTATAATATACATTAAGGGAACGGTAGGTATAGTAGATATCTATGGGGTGTGGGGGGTCAGTAGTAGGTGCTTAATTTTGTAGCGTTACTTGTAATGTCTGTTGAATATAATTTATCTCCGCGCGTGCGCGCATGTGTGTATGTGTGCCAAAAGCTAATAATATATAGTAAGGTATATTAGCTCTCTTGAAATATAATATATATATATATATATATATATCTATATCACCTCATTTACTATAACTGAGCTGTACCCTGTATGTTCCATGTACCTGTCCAAATTTTGGTAATTGAGTGTTTATGAATAAAATAATGAAAACCAGGCTTTTCCCTATTTCTTTAAATTTAATATAATTTAAGTTATAGTTCTTATAACTTCCATAATAGAATCGAATAGAATATATTATATACTAGCAATACTCGGCATCCGCAGGAGTTGAAAGGGGATGTTTGCCAAAGTCGACTGTGGCATATTGTAAACCAGTAAATATTTGCGCTGTTTATTTATGGCGGTTCTGGTAAAAATTCTAAAAGATCTAAATTTACTCCTTTTTAGAATTTGCGGACATGAAGACATCCCTTCAAGTTTACTCCATAACAACAGGCAAAATTAACCAGCCAGCTAACAGAAAGACATCCCTCAGTTTACTCGATGAAACAAGCAAAATTTAAACAGGGTTACAGTCAAGATTGATATTCGAAGTTGGTCGGTTATGGGGGTGGTGCTCACCGTTAGTCGTTTAAAAAGATTTCCTTGTAGAGACATTTTGCGGTGGAGTCCTGTTGTTGAAAAAGGCCTTGTGATGATTTTTTCGCACTTTGATGTAGATGTTAGGGAGTAGCCGCTAGCACCGTGAAAAGGCAAACATATAGCTGGCCGGTTGGGACGAACACAGGGGCCTGGACGGTATAGAGTCCCGAAGTTGGTCGAAAGTTTTGAGCCAGTGCATAGAGTAGGCAAGTCTGATGTGAAATTGAAATCGCGCATGTAGTGTGAAGGGCAGGTTTCGTCGGGTGGAGCAAGTAATTAACACGCGGGATGAGGACTCTTTGTGAGACATGCTTCCAGTGAGGATTCAGGCATCTAGAATATTAGTCGTGGGGGTTCTAATGTATATCTGGTGCGCGTTGCAAGTCTTTAGTGATTATCTAGGTTTGCGTAATAGCATGATTATTGCTCCTTGGTTTTAAATGAGGCGGTGTGGAGCCATGCCATAGGGTGATGAGTAAGGAATTCCATGGGTAGTTGTTAGCCTCGTTTTCATCAATGCGAGATGGCTTTGTCTGCACTGGTGTAGGTTTGGACAAACTGGTAGTTTCGATTATGGACATTTATATTATAATTATGTACAATATATGTACCGTATGGCCATAACAGTCTTGTGCGCAGTGCAGAAACTAATTCGGAACACAGAAAAAAGAAGTGCATCGATATTATAAAGATGATGCAGACACACTATTTCTTCAATGCAGTCAGGAGACTAATTATAATATAAGAGAACAATACTGCATTCCTTGTTTCACTGCCACATATGTATATGTATATCAGTCTACAGTCCACGGTACATGTAGCATTCTCAGTTTAGTCACGTACGTAACATCTCGGTCTAAGCAGTCTGAGTCACATACGCAGCATCTCAATCTCTACAGTCACATACGCACATCCTCAATCCTAACAGTCACAATACGCACATCTTCAATCTAACAGTCATACGCACGAATCTCAATCTACAGTCAACATACGCAGCATACTAATCTACAGTCAGCATCAGCGCACATCTCAATCTCACAGTCACATACGCACATACTCAATCTACAGTCACATACGCAACATGCTTCAATCTACCAGTCACATACGGCACATCTCAATCTAACAGTCACATACCACTCTCAATCTAGCAGTCAGCATACCGCACATCTCAATCTACAGTCACATTATACTGTATTTTGGTGAGGGTTAATATATATTGGCCGCCAAAATCTCAAAACGTATCTGGCCAGTGAATATTCGTCTACAGAGGTATGGCAGGCCCTAGCTGGCGTGTTTAGCATCTCAGTCTACAGTCGTACGTAACACGAGTTTAGGCAGTCAACATCTCAATCTACTGTCCACATAAACGTAGCGCTACGTAGGCTGCCTAACATAGTACACAACAGTTAACATACGTAGATCAACGTAGGCCTATCATCATACACCGTCACAAGATTTATGATCACGACGGCGTACAACCGCAAACTCCCCTTACACTTGCATCACATAAAATCCCGTATCTACCACTCCACGGAGGCAATGGAAAGCCGCTGCACATAGATCACATATTGAAGGCAACACATTAATTACCAACTAAAATAACGATATTATGAGTAAGTTATTTAAGAAATATATCGGGGGGCCTTGTGTCCGATTCGCCGTGGTGTTGTCTGCTTTAGATTTCAACAAAATGGCGCCACACAAGTCTTTAGAGATGGCAGCAACTTGTACCGGCGATCGGCAATGGCGCCTGCTGAAGGAACCGCTGGATGACAGTGTTGTTGGTCGTTGGTTGAAATGTTGCTTTAGTAACCGTTGTTATCAAAATAAAGCTTTACGTGACATAGCTTAGTTATCGTGCTTGCCACTTGGAGAACCCCCCGGTTAGTGAGGAACAATGGGCACGATTCCTTACAGCGCTTCGGGGAGGAGATACTGAAATTACGCGCGGCGCGTTACAGTATTACTATATAGATATATGTATATCTTTAGCAGTGTTGTGGAGTTGGTAGTTGGAGTTGGTAGCAGGTTGGACCAGGAACGGGTGTGCTGTTTTAATGTTCTGTGAATCGGTGGTTGCATGGTTGTGGTTGGGTGCACACGCTCTTGTGCGCGGGTGCGCGCGTTTCTACGTCTGTGTCTAAATTTCAATCTAAATGATTAAAATACAGTTTATTGTAGATTTGATTATTTTGGCTCCCATCCATTCATCCATCTATCTATCTTAATCGCTATTCTATCTATCTATCTATCTCATCTATCTACTATCTATCTATCTATCTATCTATCTATCTATCTATCTATCACTCGTTACTTCTATCTATCTATCTATGCCTAGCTATTAACAATATATATATATATATATATATATCAGATGTTAACTATCTATCTAATCTATCTATGCTATCTACTCATCACTATCATCCGATCCACTATCAATCGATCGCTATCATAATGCCCAGCCATCATCTCCTCTATCTATCATCTATCTATCTATCTATCTTATCTCTATCTATCTATCGTATGCTATCTATCTATCTATCTATGCTAGTGCTATCGGGGCATATCTAATCATGTATTTATCTATCTATCAAGGTGAATGTTTGTTACGAACAGATAACATGGCGCATGTTACATAATGCATGAAGATAACTAGAGGCACTCAAAGACGGCAGACCTCCGCCAAGCAGCTCATCTCTCACTGTGAATTTTTATTAATAAATTAATTAATTAAATAATTAATTGGATCCGGATCACCACAAATGTCATGAATTCTAAAAGTTACCCATTTCTAAGACGGTACCTGAAAAATTTAATACTAATTGAATATAATTAATTGATCCGGATGCACAGACAAAAATTGTAATGAATTGTAAGTTACCCCATTTCTGACCTATCCTGAAAATTTTATTAATTAGTTAATTGGATCCGGATCACGCGACCAAAATCTATAGTCAATTCTAAGTTAGCCCCATTTCTGAGCTATCCTGAAATTTTATGACAAATCCGTTCCATAACTTTTTCAGTTAGGCTGTCCGTGAAAGCGAAGAGAAACGNTGTGTGACTGCATGTATGTGTGTGAAATGTTGCTTTAGTAACGTTGTTATGCAAAATAAAGCTTAGTGACATAGCTTATCGTCTTCGCCACGTTGGAAACCCCCCGGTAAGAGGTAAATGGGCACATTCCTTACGGCGGTTTCGGAGGAGATACGTGAAATTACGCGCGGCCGTTACAGTATTACTATATAGATAATATCAGGAGTGAATAATAGAGATTCTCTAAATGATGTAGGCCTACTGTTGGCATCCTCACTTCAAAACAACTTATTGTTGTACCAACTACGTTTCCGAAAGTGTAAACTTTGGAGCACATATCTGGCTTAATGGGAACATTTCGTGATGTTTTCATACTGCAAGTATGCTCACAGTAGGTGTATGTAGGCTTTTTGTTGCGAGGCACTTTAACATATGTGTTTGTCAATGAAATTACTCAAAATGGTAGCACTGTACGTATGATTTTAGGTATAAATTTGTCGGTATTGTTATGTTTTAGTGGTACAGTATCTTATTATCGGCATTAGTAAATCGTTGTTCACAATGTATTGAAAAGATATCAAATTATTATCGATTATTCACTCGTCAACGAATATGAGATGTGATACACATGAAAATGTTCCTTTGTTAAACTTTATAATTAAATAATAATCATTGTTCAATTAAACGCTTATGGGATTATATAATTAATTAAATATTAGAAGTTGTAGATTTAGTTTGGTATCCGTGCTTATAACGATTTATTCCTCAGCTCGGATCTCCCGCAAAAGCACATTTTATAACACAGAATGCCACAACCACCTTGCTTGATATGGTGACGTCACTTGATATCCAATCATAAGCGTAGTGTCATATCACAAAGCGGATACGTCTCAAGTAGTCAAGGGTTACAACTTGTTTATAACGTACACCAACCTCGTCGCTGGCTGCTGCTATGCGTTTATCACATTGTGCTAATATGTGCTCAATATGAATGAAATGAAATTGCATGAATGAGCATGAGGTCACAGTGCAGATTACACTGAAAATAACGCAGGGGTAATTGTAGTACTCATGCACTACTAGATATGAGACAACTAATCTGATTCTGGACTATATTGAAAATAAACAGCGGGCGAGTTGACATTGAATTGAGTTTATATTGTACGTTCATGCTCGCGCACAAACTCTTCATTTACGAAATTTACCAATAAAATATTATTTTTCTCAAGTTTATTATTTTGTTGCTTGCTGTTATTGCTTTTGACATAAAATTTCTATCCTATATCAGAGAACGATACCTATATGGTCATATACTTTGCGCGACAGGTCGCCGACATGCCCGCCCCCTACCTACATTAATTTAGCAAGGAACCCGTGGCAAAGCAGCAATTTTAGCCTCTGATGACTTTTGTTTATTTTATTTCATTAATTATTTAACTTCTAAACATTTAACCTCTGACCTTCTACTTACACTTAACCTTACCTTTCACTTGTATTTATGCATATTATTGCAACAGTTCTTTTAATTTAGAAAGCACACACCCAGTCACTGTAATCTATATAATAATTTTAGTAGTGTCGTTCTGTTTGTTCCTGCATAACTTTTAGGCGCGTGCACGAATCCGACTGAAAATGTTCGTGCTTTATTCCTACGCATCATGTTCAATTCTAACACTTTGCTTTTTGTTATTTATTGGGTTATATGTTAAAAAAAAATATTTAGCAAATCTAATGGAACATCTCCCTGGAAAACATGCACGATTCAGTTCACTTCCGCTAGGTGCGCTGGCTGTAGACTTACAAACACGCAACCACAGGCTAAGGGATACATTATACAGTAGTCTGTCACGTAACCTTGCAGTGAATTCGCCAGGGCACACGCACTGGCTGAGGAATCAAGTCATCCCCCACCTGCACGCCCGCACTCAGCGCATATCTATCTACCAATCTATCTATTTTTCTATCTATCTATCTATTTATCTATCTATCTATCTATCTATCTATCTATCTATCTATCTATCTATCTATCTATCTATCTATCTATCTATCTATATATCTATCCATTCATCAAATGTGAATCTGTGACCA
>NW_014579179.1:43018-45831 GCF_000485595.1 Priapulus caudatus
CGGGTTTCGTTTTGAACTACTTCAACATGTATTAGCCCCGAATTAACAAAGAAAAAATTATGAATTACAAGGTGTGTACAAGGTATTTGATATAGGTTTATATGTATAATTAAGAACTTTAGTAGCGTTAAATTGTTCACAAATAGATACAATTACTGCAAAGTCTAAACTCCTCATTAAATTACTACAATTCATTACTACAGTCGCACCCCGTTAGTACGAAACTGACGGGCCAAAGAAAAATAATTGTATTAAGCGGGTTTCGTTTTGAACTACTTCAACATGTATTAGCCCCGAATTAACAAAGAAAAAATTATGAATTACAAGGTGTGTACAAGGTATTTTATATAGGTTTATATGTATAATTAAGAACTTTAGTAGCGTTAAATTGTTCACAAATAGATACAATTACTGCAAAGCATAAACTCCTCATTCAATTACTACAATTCATTACTACAGTCGCACCCCGTTAGTACGAAACTGACGGGCCAAAGAAAAATAATCATATTAAGCGGGTTCCGTATATTATATTAGCCTTAATTTGAAGAGAAAACAATTGATTAGAAGGTGTGTACAAAGTGTTTTATATAGAAATGAATATACCGGGACAGAAAATTTTATGTTAGTAACAGGATCCTTGTATTATTGTCTTCGTATCAAGTCAATATTTTACTAAAAGATTACTATGAATCGGGTCGGGATTTAGAGAAATCATCGTAGTCTTATCAGCGTAACGAGCGAATATGGCCGCCCGAGGCGGCCATTTTGCGAGTATTCATAACGTGCCTAGTCGTACCAAAATTCCCTTGTATCATCACAGCATAACCTGTTTGCTTGAGCATACCCAGCATCTTCGAAATAAAATATAATTACTTTGTTCAATTTATTCGTTTAAAATGGAAGGCAGATACTTATTGCAGTAGATTAATACGAAACCTGACTGATAGGACGTCCTAGCTGACGTAACACTAACAAGATTTAAATCAGCCCAATAGATGGCGGTATGTGCATATATGCAGACATCGCGCTTTTATAAAAAAAAATAAGTGGAATAGGTATTTTAATGGAATTATACTTTCAATTTGAAGCCCACTCTTAGTTTATCACGAACTAGCGGGATACCCGGCGTTGCCCGGGGAAATCAGTGGCGTTACTCAGTTATAGGGAAGCTCGTGAGCTCTACGTAATAGGCACGTTTGATCGTATAGTCTGACCAGGTTCGTGTACAACAGATACGTGTGCAAATAGCACTTAAGCCACAGACAGTATAATTAATGCTATAACCACCGACTTGCTACGGTAACTCTATTCTTTAATAAACAGCATCAACATAATAAACACATACAGTACATAGATTAGATGGCTGCGCAAGCCAACCAGTAAATACGGTACAATACATATCTTATACACCAGGCACATGCAGACAAGCGACTGGTTTACAAATGCAGTACATATTTACGAGCGTGGAGTCATGCAGATCGCAGGCAGGTCCTGGCGGTGTCCGGTGGAAACGGTAGCAGCGAGCAGGTGAGATCAGCGGAACCTAGCTGGTGCTGACAGCGTCGGGAGCTGTCAGTCACTGTGGAACCGTGTCTGTCTTCTTGTCGAAACTGTTCGGTATTTATACAACTGGAGGAATGCATGGCCTGAGCGTGGTCAAGGCCTTGTTGACAATGGTGGTGCAAGACGTGTCGTCATCTTCAACATTTTATGGGTGACTGAGTGAAGGTGAGAAGCTGTGGACGCTTCTTGAATCTGGTGTGGGAATCGCGGCAGGTCGATTCATGTTCTTCACATTTCCCATAGTTCACATTTGTCGGCGGCGTTCGTTGTTTGATCTTCATCAGTCGGCATGTGACATCAAGCTGTGATGTCCTTCTATAGGTACTAAAATCTCATAGTGTCGCCTTGTGTAGGTGATTACTTTCTCTCTCCCTTGTTGTGTCACACGCCCGACACGTGTGCGCCACGCGACCGGCGTGTGCGACCCGTGTCGCTGGGTTTTTATACTAGGTTAAATAATTCGATATCTACGTCACTACACAGTTGGTGACCGCTTGGTCGAAAGGAAAATACCCCAAACAATCCATGCATCCATCCATCCCATTACATGCCATCCAATCCCATCCCATCACATCCCATCCCATCCCATCCCATCTCATCGCATCGCATCCCATCCCATCCCATATCCCATCCCATCCCATCCCATCTCATCGCATCCCATCCCATTGCATGCCATCCCATGCCATGCCATGCCATCCCATCTGATCGCATCCCATGCCATCCCATGCCATGTCATGCCATGTCATGCCATCCCATCCCATCCCATCCCATCTCATCGCATCCCATCCCATTGCATGCCATCCCATGCCATGCCATGCCATCCCATCTGATCGCATCCCATGCCATCCCATGCCATGTCATGCCATGTCATGCCATCCCATCCCATCCCATCCCATCTCATCGCATCCCATCCCATTGCATGCCATCCCATGCCATGCCATGCCATCCCATCTGATCGCATCCCATGCCATCCCATGCCATGTCATGCCATGTCATGCCATCCCATCCCATCCCATCCCATCTCATCGCATCCCATCCCATTGCATGCCATCCCATGCCATGCCATGCCATCCCATCTGATCGCATCCCATGCCATCCCATGCCATGTCATGCCATGTCATGCCATCCCATCCCATCCCATCCCATCTCATCGCATCCCATCCCATTGCATGCCATCCCATGCCATGCCATGCCATCCCATCTGATCGCATCCCATGCCATCCCATGCCATGTCATGCCATGTCATGCCA
>NW_014579179.1:47908-58629 GCF_000485595.1 Priapulus caudatus
TCACATTAAATATTTTGCTGGCGATTGCCTGGGGCCGGTTTCGGACTATATCGCACCTGTCATTTCACGTTGATTCACCCGATGAACTCATGTCTACCTGCCATCCCGCGACCCCCGACTCGGTCACGTAGTCCCAATTGCTGACTATTCTTATCAAGCAAGCAAGCATCTTCTGCACTTACGACTAAAAAAATCAGCTGCAATGATCTGCTTATATAGAGTGTGCGTATGCGCGCGTCCCCTATGCTTTCTTTAAACGCACGTGCGCGTGCGTGTACCCGCGGGGGGTGTTTGAGATTGTATGTGCGCGCGTTCGTGCATGCGTTCGGGCGTAGGTGCAAATGTGCGTGCGTGGATGGCGTGACTACGCTTTTATTTCACCAAGTGGCGAGATAGACGTGGCGAGATAGTGTAACGTTTTTGCCTTCTTCTCCACCGTCTTGCCCTCTATCCGTGATCGTATACTAGGTTCGGGCGTGGCCGAAGTTCTCCTCGGGAAGTTACGTCTCCCACCTAGATTCTACCAGGACTCGCGGACGAAACCATTAGCAACAAAAGACGTACAGAACAACGCTTTTATTAACACACTACTTACTACACGGAAGAGTGGTCGCCAGTTACAGCAGCGATCCACTCTCGCCTACCAGGACTATGCTGGGTGCCGGCGCCCAACACGTCGCTACTCTCACCCTACATTCGCATCTCAGCGCGCCGGAGACCCACTCCCCTCTCACTCTCCCGGCGCGTGCGGCGATGCTCTCCTTGTTGACACCAAAATAATTACAATCGTCCTAGCCATCCGGCCTATATGGCACCACAAAACAAAGACCGTGCTGATGACACGTCCGCCCTCTCCAAATGTTGGCTGTCAAGAGATCGAGCACGCTCGCCTGACATCACAATGTCATGCGTGCACACGCTCTCTTGCTCGCGCCCCCTATAACATTAATTCCTGCATGATCACAATAAATGTATAACTGTAACGTTGACGATAGTACAAGGAGATGACGGGCAACACACGGACAGGATCGACTTCCAGCCACACTTCCCTCTCCTCAAACTTGTGCTACCTCCTGGGAGCACTTCTAATCTCCCGTAGTCATGGCTGGCAAAGTCGGTCATACCCGCGCGCACCCCCTCATCTCCCCGTCTGCTAGTTATTTAGACAAAAAACGAAACCCCGCGATACAATATCTCCCCCAACAACGGTAACACCACTAAAGCAACAATAATACGCGCGAAACATACAACGATGTCGCGCACCCGCGTCTTTCGTAACCGCGTACCTCACGGACCCGGTCACTCGACCACCAAGGGTCCAATACAAAAAGGCCAACTGGCAACAAAGGGATTCTCTGGCGGCATAGTGCCGCGGCCCGGACTCAGGCCCTATCGGGGCTACAGTGGCGCTTATTTGCGCCTGGCTGCCTCATGGAGAGCCTCCCTCTGAAGGCGTCGCCGCCCCTCTTCGTTAAACTGCCTCGTCAACTGGGGGCAGTGTGTAAGCAGCCTATCGGCTTGCGCGAGGCCGCGCAATACCTCCTCGTTCGGCATCACGGGCAGGTATTCCCTGCATGGGAGGTGCAACGGCTCACACCACCTCGGGGCCAGGCACTCGGTTCCGAAATTGGTGCCTAGTAGGTCGCCGAGCGACCGCGGTGGCGGCGAGACCTCGGATGCTTCCCTGCTTGTCCGCATGCCTATACTGGCTCGCTCTGTCTCTGCTGCCTCCAAATCAGATCTAATGCTGTCGGCTTCTGCCTGCAGCTCCTCATCCGTCAGCCAGTCTCCAATCTCGCAAACAGCAGGCATGACTGCTGCGCCGAGACTCGCCTCCTCCTCCCAGGCCATGCACTCTGCCTGGGGACTACTCATCTCCGGACCAGGCTCCCCGTCTGAGCTTGGTGTCGGGCAGCGAGCCCTGCCTTCTGATCCCGCGGCTGTCACGCACCGGTCTTTTTCGGCGGATGCGGGAGGCGGCGAACTTGCTGCTGCGAGAGGCGGCGAACTTGCTGCTGCGGGAGGCCGCGAACTTGCTGCTGCGGGAGGCCGCGAACTTGCTGCTGCGGGAGGCCGCGAACTTGCTGCTGCGGGAGGCAGAACTTGCTGCTGCGGGAGGCCGCGAACTTGCTGCTGCGGGAGGCCGCGAACTTGCTGCTGCGGGAGGCCACGAACTTGGGGCTGCTGTCTTCGCGTTTTCTTCTCGTCCCGTCGTCCGTGGGGATCCCTCCCCGGCAACCTCGGGTATAGCGGAAGGCGTCGGCTGCCGCTGAGTGCGAGCAGCCAGTTTCCCTGTCGCAGCTCGCCGCTTGGTTACCGTTGCCTTCTGGCAGCTTTCCTTCGACGAGTGTTCGGGTTTTCGCCGCTCGAACCCCTCGGCTGGCGTCCAATCGCTGAATCCCGTCCTTCTCCCGACGCTATCTTCGCCCACGCGGAAGGCGGCCGTCCTCTGGCGCGTGGCTGTCCCACCGGGGTAACCCCGGTGATTGACGCTGCTCCGGCCGAGGCGATATCCTGCATCGCCTCCGACGTAGGCCGTGACCCGGCCTCTCGCTTTCACCCACCGCGTTCGCATCCAGTTCTTCCTCGTCCGATGGATCACGGTCAGGTGGCTGTTCAGTTGCCCCGGCGCTGACACGGGTGCCTCGTAGGGGCATCCTCGCCTCGGGCAACAGTAATTCACTCCCGTCTCCTCGTGGAGTTCCTCGTGGTGTGCCACCGGGTGTCGGGTAGGGACTTCACAGGCCACGCACCAGGCCCACCCGTAAGGCTCCACTTCCCCACTGGTCACCACGCGACTGTGGAATTGGCCGCTCGACGGGCCATGGCCAGCAACCAACTCAGAGCGGGTGGGGGTACACCTTTCATCGTCGTGATCCCACTGGGGTTCGCCTTCTCTCACCGCCGTATCCTCCGCCGCCGGCTTCAGTGTCTCCTTCTCCACCGTCGGAACTTTGCTCGGGAATACTTCGGGCATCCCCGACGTCAGGGCTCCCCCCCACAGTTGTGGGGTTGTTCTGAGCTCGGTCGCCCCCGAGTGGAGGGTGGCCGAGAACCGACACTGCCAACTTCGCTTTCCCATTTTTCTCTCCCTCGGTCTGAGGATTTCGCCGCTCCAGGGTGTTTTCGCCCCCAAAGCTGCCGTCCGTAGTAGCTTGCACGTGGGCGCCTTCGCCGGCGTCCCGGACCCCTTGCCGTTTCAAAGAGGCCGCCACTAACTTGGCGATTCTGCCGCGTTCCTCTCGCGCGTCAGCCTCCATGACCGCTAGCCTATGCTTCGCCTGTTCGAGGTGTCTCGGCGTACACGCCTCCCCCTCGGCTGCATACTGCTTCTTAGCCATCTTTCCAACTGTCTCTTCTCTTTCTTATACGTGTCTTCCGTAGCACGTGCAGACCCCACGGTGTATGGGGTGAGAGTACCTCACTCGTCCCCGCTTTCGGGTTTATACACCTCTCTACCCCGGCAGCAGATTCCTAATAACCAATCACATAGCTCCTACCTACGCCTCGCCCAATCAGCTGACCGTATCGATTTATTCTTTGCTCTGCCACTGGGTTACGTCATCACGCCTCCCCTCGAACCGGGCATCCCCGACCAATTCTTCGGGTTCCCCCGAAGTTACCTCGCATTCAGGTACTTCACCATCCTTCCCTAGGGGAATACCTGTTGCGTGATGTCGCGCAATCAATCCTCGCGACTCTTCCTCACTCTTCCTCTTAATCCGAGTAGGTAACAGCGAGGTCGTATCTACGTACTATTACTAACACGTACAATACGGCTTTGCAATTCTGCTCGTGATCGCGCCTACGCATCACGCACGATCCCCGAGCTACTTTCGCGCCAGTGCACGAAGTTATGACCGCGCACCGGCACGCAAAGTGTTCGCGCATCTCACGTTTAGTCAATCACCATGTACACAGATTCCCACTTTTACCGCAACCCGCGTGAGCATGACGTCATTTTGGGCCGCTCTCTTCGCGCTCTGTCTCTCTGTGGAAATCGCGCCCGCGTACACTTCTTACCGCATTGAGTGTACACGCACCTACCTAACTATAACGCATAAGCGCGTAACTTCATTTTTACGTATCTCTCTTATCCCGACGCCCGGCGCCACCACTATCGTGCACTGTGTGTATCGCACAGCCTGCTCCGTGACACACAAGGTTAGCGTTAATCGCGCATCCCAATCCGTCGTAAACAATGCCACCCGGTTCTGCAGTCGCTGCCTTTCTCTTGCTGCGATTGCACAGCTGCCAACCAGCCGCTTGTTTATACGCGGACTACTAGCTACCCGCACACACACGCTGCTGCCTGCTCTCGCAAGCCACACTCTCATGTATGTGTTAGACCGCCCTGATCAAACACACGCGCGATCGCGAAGCCGCGGCCAGCAGTTTTTATGCGCCCGCTACCCGTCTTTAGCGGCACGAGGCCGCCATCACCCCGTTTAACCTCAGCTAGTTTTTATCGCGCAAGAGGTAACTGCCTCGAGAGCTAATATATACAACTTCCTCGCTACTGGGCTTTAAAGCTTGCCGATTCACGAACGCTCGACGCGAGTCCCGCGAGTGGTTTTGCTTCAAGCAAACATAAAGTGTACCCGCAAAGCACACACAACGTTGTACACACAAAATACACACAAAGTATGAGTACAAACCTCTATCGTCATCGCGCTGAACTTAACCATACACCCTATGTTCTCACCGCGCTTGCAGTATTTATATACCTAGCCGTACATCTCGCGTCTCTCTGCTTCGGAAGTAATATATGCGCGCGTAAAACTTATCGCGCCGCTTGCTAGCGTCGACATCGAGTTATCTCTCTATCGATGACTCCGCGTCGGCGCTCCCCTATCGTTGATTTCGGGTGGTCACCTTCGCGTTGCTCTCACTTCATCGCCTTGGTGTGGATCTTGCGTCATCACTCTAGCGCTGATTCCGTGTCATCGCTCTAGCGTTGATTTCACGTCATCACTCTAGTGTTAACTTCGGCGGCGTGTCAGTTCGGGTGCAGCGATCTCTCGGCATTGGCGTTGTGCGTAGACCGCATCGAGGAGGCAGGAGTGTTCGACGGCAATAACGTCGCCACCTTCAGCCGACGGCTGTGCCCTTCCCCGAGCTCCAGGCGTGGCGTCCGACCTGGGAGAGGACGTCGGCGTGACTCGACCCTCCATGCGTGTCTCGAGGGCCTTAGCCGTCGTCTGGCCGTTGTTACTCCGATACTCTGCGTCTGTCCTCGCCGCTTATAGCCGGGGATTCGTGTCCACCCCGCAGTTGACATTACATCACCTGTTGACCTGGGCAGCCGGCGTCGACTTCCTGCGCCCAAGTCTCGAGTCTAGATCCCATTTTCGCCACGTAGTCATCTCCTCGTGCGATTCCTCTTCCCTCTCGGAGCATGCCTCCCGCATTCTTCTAGGTTGTGTCGCACCCGCCCCCGCCAGGCGGCCTATCCGACAGCAGCTAGAATCCGTAGAACTGCGGTGCACGCACATAACGATGCGACCGCGTCTCCCTATCAGGTATGGTAGCTAATCCCTGTCGTCGATAGTTACGGGCCAGGATGCCCGTCTCCTCGTCTTCATCATCGACAGTCTTCATCTCGACCGTAGCGTCTACGTCGACTTCCGCTGTTACTTCGGTCTCACCCGCGGATTCTGCGTCGACCTCCACGGCTACTTCGGTCTCACCCGCGGCTTCTGCGTCGACCTCCACGGCTACTTCGGTCTCACCCGCGGCTTCTGCGTCGACCTCCACGGCTACTTCTCTTCCTTCCATCTTCCTCTTCGTCTTCTCTGTCCCGGGACGACACACGTCCTCTCTTCGTACGGCAGGGACGACACACGTCCTCTCTTCGTACGGCAGGCAGGGACGACACACGTCCTCTCTTCGTACAGCAGGGACGACACACGTCCTCTCTTCGTACGGCAGGGACGACACACGTCCTCTCTTCGTACAGCAGGAACGCCACACGTCCTCTCTTCGTACGGCAGGGACGACACACGTCCTCTCTTCGTACGGCAGGCAGGGACAGCACAGTCCTATCTTCATACAGCAGGCTTCTGCGTCGACCTCCCATGCTACTTCCGCCAACAGTTCCCAATGCGTGGCGCAGTACCCTCTCTGGGCGGTGGAGTGTTTTGATCGAGTAGGCGATGGCCCGCTCCTCCCCATCCTGCTCCTGAGACAGCACCGCACCCAGGCCGGTCCCACTGGCGTCAGTGTCCACCAAGAACTCGACAGGATTTTCTGCCACTTTCAATGTCACTCTCCATGAGGGCCGATTCTGCACTGACCTTACAAATCCTCGTTCCCCACGTCACCGTACTCGCTGTCGGGCAGCGGCCGCCGGCGCCGGCCGAGCCCTTACAAATTTCCCTGTACCTGTCCGGCCGCTGGTTCGGGTTCCCTGCTCTCATTCTCGGGAGGTCCCGCGAATCCATCGGGTCTTGGTCCCGGTCTTCGGGCTGCTTCTGTGTACGTCGGCCAGTTTCTTCCAGCCGCAACGTAGGGTTGTCCCACACCTTGTTGTCGCAGGCGCGGGCAGTCCCGACTGAAGTGGCCCCGCTCCCCACACTCGTAACACCGGCCACCTCCTCCTCTCAGTCCGCTCTGCCTGTCAGGTCCCCGCGGTGCTTGGCGGGCCGCGTTCGACAGCTCCCGATCACTCACCAGTTTCCTGAGAAGCCGTGCGATCTTCTTCATTTCCTTAAACGACTCGGTGCTTGTCTCTCGTGACCACTGTCTCCTTGCTTCGGGATCTAGCCCTGCTGCGGGGGCTCCCGACGGTGGTGGCACTTCGGGTGCTGCGGGGGCTCCCGACGGTGGTGGCACTTCGGGTGCTGCGGGGGCTCCCGACAGTGGTGGCACTTCGGGTGCTGCGGGGGCTCCCGACGGTGGTGGCACTTCGGGTGCTGCGGGGGCTCCCGACGGTGGTGCCCTCCCTCTCTCTATAGTGGCCTCTAACATTTCCATCAGGCGATTTGTCCGGCGTCTTGCCTCGCGTCTCCACGCTCTTTGTTCTTCTCCTTCTTCTTCTCGCTCTCTGCTCCGCTCATACCCTTCCATCAATTCACTCCTCTTTAGACTCACCCCTCCTGGCTGGCTCAATCTCCCTGATTCCTCGGCCTGTCCTCTAGGAACTACTCGGCCTGCCCGGAATTCATCGTGCTCTCCCCTACCTCCTGTATGTGAGCATGTGGTCCCTATTTCACTGGCAAGCTCTTCCTCGCCTCCACGTGTGCTCCTTGTCTGTCGTCTCGATGTTGCCATCCTGCACGCAGAAATCCTGGTCTGTACGGCGCCAGTGTAAAGTGTTTGCCTTCTTCTTGTCCACCGTCTTGCCCTCTATCCGTGATCGTATACTAGGTTCGGGCGTGGCCGAAGTTCTCCTCGGAAAGTTACGTCTTTCACCCAGATTCTACCAGGACTGGCGGACGAAACGAACAGCAACAAGAGACGTACAGAGCAACGCTTTTATTATCACACTACTTACTACACGGAAGAGTGGTCGCCAGTTACAGCAGCGATCCACTCTCGCCTACCAGGACTATGCTGGGTGCCGGCGCACAACACGTCGCTACTCTCACTCTACATTCGCATCTCAGCGCGCCGGAGACCCACTCCACTCTCACTCTCCCGGCGCGTGCGGCGATGCTCTCCTTGTTTACACCACAATAATTACAATCGTCCTAGCCATCCGGCCTATATGGCACCACAAAACAAAGACCGTGCTGATGACACGTCCGCCCTCTTCCACTGTTGGCCGTCAAGAGATCGAGCACGCTCGCCTGACATCACAATGTCATGCGTGCACACTCTTAGGGTCCCTATATACAGACTGTCTGTATATAGGAACCCTACACACGCTCTCTTGCTCGCGCCCCCTATAACATTAATTACTGTATGATCACAATTAATGTATAACTGTAACGTTGACGATAGTACAAGGAGATGACGGGCAACACACGGACAGGATCGACTTCGCCACAATAGATAAGAGATGTTTCGCAAAAAAATCGAATTTCATCACCCTGCGTGTATAGAAACGCGTGTCCGCGGCGTGGCACGCTTGCAAATAATAATTATTCTTTTCTACGGTGGCCCATATGAACAAAACACACGCACGCAAGCACGCATGTACGCATGTACGCAAACACAAGTACGCAAGCAAACAGCAAGTTGCAAAACGGAAATTGTTGGTGGGGGGGCAACACAAATCTCGATGGTGGGGGGAGGTAGTGGAAGGCGCTAGTGCTGCCACCTATTTCCGTTAAGGAAACTTGTATTTGCTTCGATAATTAGTTGCTTTGCCAACTTGTTTACTTGCGTACTTGCGAACATGTGTTGCATTCAAATGAAGTTGCAGTTGGCGTCCGTAAATGTGTTTGTCTAGAAACTTATTTGCTTCGTCTCAAACTTTATATGTTTGCCAACATGCTAACCTGCGTACTTGTGTTTTGTTCATATGGGCCACCGTAGTCACCGTACTTTTCGTCTCGCTAAGCAGAAACATGTTGCTTGCAAAAGAGTTGTTTGCACGAGAGCTTACAATATATATATATATATATATATATATATATATATATATATATATATATATATCAAGAGGTCGGCGGTTCGGAATGAGACGGCGCCTTTCTTTCCATTTTCGATTTTCTTTTACTCGTTTATCAATTGCACCGAGAAACACCTCAATGTTTGCAATGATAGAGTTACATGGGAGAGTACATGGGTGGCTGACTTATGCGAGTTTTGTATCAACAAATCCATCATCACTTTATTTGTCATGCACTTTTCATTAATCAAACATTGCACTCGTCTCTCTAATGATACGCTAGATATCAAGTACCAACCACCAACCAATCCACCAACCAACATCCACCAACCAATCAGCGCTCAACAAAAGCAAGACGCGGGAAACGAGCGATCACATAATTATTTAAACAAACATTGCACTCGTTTATCTTATTCAAATTATACGCTTTTAATCAAACATTGCACTCGTTTATCTTATTCAAATTATACGCTAGATACCAAGTAATAGTGATAATTATAGATGAAATGTTTATATACCTACGCGTGCATGCTAAAGCCAACTAACCAATCAGCCAACCGATGCTGATTAAACCTTGAATCTTCGTCTTGTCTTATGTTACGGTGCACTGCACGATTGACCTTAGTGTCAATCCCGGGGAAGATTTACCCATTTTCGTTTCTCCCCCCGTAAGAGGTCACCCCCAACACGATATATATTCGGAATCAGCATGACGCGACGGACATTCTAGGCAAAAAAAACCACCAAACCCCCCCTTCTCAAATTACAATTACAATTATTTTTTATTCCCATAAATGTCCGCGCTGTGGCGCTATATACCCTCCTACTCATTCACTGCGGGCATTCACACAGGCACTTGGACCGTTTCAATAATAATATGATGGTTAATAAATACAACTTGTCAGTACTACTACTAGCCCTACCAGTACACGTGCCAGTACCAGTAATACTAGTCTTAATGTTTGATTTGACCTAATAACTTCACTTCAACACCGTCCAATACACCGCTGCAACACATAGCGCGTACGCCCTTGTGCATGCACAAATACACAGTGATAGAGAGTGAGACTCTCTATCACTGTATACTCATCACTGTATACTCATCACTGTATACTCTATCACTGTATACTCTGTAACACTCTCTATCACTGTGTATTTGTGCAGGCACAAGGGCGTGCGCGCTATGTGTTGCAGCGGTGTATTGGACGGTGTTGAAGTGAAGTTATTATACTTAATTATTATTAGGTCAAATCAAACATTAAGACTATTACTGGTACTGGTACTGGTAGGGCTAGTAGTAGTACTGACAAGTTGTATTTATTAACCATCATTTTATTATTGAAACGGTCTAAGTGCCTGTGGGCATTCACTGCTCATCCATCCAGTGTTGTTTGCATGTTCTTTGCAGCTCTATTGTCCAACTATTACACCAAATTATCAGCTACACGACTACTGCTCAAAGGTATAATTGCTGAACTTTTTAATGCTTATTTTTCCCGCATCCACTCAGTGTTTGTCGTTAGCACTCTGAATCAGCACGCGACGACCATTTCAGGCCAAAACCAATTTACGCAATTAGTATTACATAAAGGGCGAGTCTGTTTTTCTGTCTGTCAGTCCGTCTATCTTCTCCCCCCCCCCCTAAGACGTCACCCCCAACACCATATATATTCTCAATCAGCATACATGCGTCTAAACAGAGGAATTGCTCCGACCTGTGATTGCACATTGCACGATAAAAATACAATTCGTCACGTTTCGTTTCACCGGTCATAGCCGCGCGTGTATTAGCCCATGAGCGATACCGCGCGTGCATATTTGCTAATTAATTAGACTAATCGTGCTTCAATGGACAATACACTCAAAATTCGCTGGAAAATACAAACGTTTCTAAATATTTTTCTCATCCAGATTGTCGTCAGTCGTCGTCGCGTCAGTGCGCAATGGCTCATACGAAACAATAGTTTCTAATTTTCTGAAAAGTCGTTTGTCGTTACGGTCGGTCGTTGTCAACTTGTCGCCCTAGTGTGTTTTCGCCTTAACACATGTCACATGATGTGTCTATAATAGCTAGAATTTATAGAATTGTAACTGAAATCGTTCCCTCTGTGGCGAAGTCGATCCTGTCCGTGTGTTGCCCGTCATCTCCTTGTAGTATCGTCAA
>NW_014579180.1:0-4541 GCF_000485595.1 Priapulus caudatus
ACGGTGATGGACATCATACGATGATAGACACCACGCGGTGATGGACATCATACGATGATAGACACCACGCGGTGATGGACATCATACGATGATAGACACCACACGGTGATGGACATCATACGGTGCTAGACACCACGCGGTGATGGACATCATAAGGTGATAGACACCACGAGGTGATGGACATCATACGATGATAGACACCACGCGGTGATAGACATCATACGGTGATAGACATGACACGGTGATGGACATCATACGATGATAGACACCACACGGTGATGGACATCATACGGTGCTAGACACCACGCGGTGATGGACATCATAAGGTGATAGACACCACGAGGTGATGGACATCATACGATGATAGACACCACGCGGTGATAGACATCATACGATGATAGACACGACACGGTGATGGANTCTCTCTCTCTCTCTCTCTCTCTCTCTCTCCTCTCTCTCTCCTCATCTCTCTCTCTCTCCTCCCTTTCACATACATTCCTCTGTCCTCTCATCTGGGCGCGGCGGATTTCTCTCTCCTCTCTCTACGCAATACGAAACACACAGACACCCGACAGACCACACAATAAACGACACATGCTCTCTCTCTCTCTCTCGCTCTCTCCTCTCTCTCCTCTTCTCTCCTCCGTCCACACTCTCGTCTCTCTCTCACGCACATACACACGCTCACTCGATCACTCACGCACACCGATGCATTCATACGTCGTGTCTCCAGGGATGCAGACATTACAAAACAGAGCTGCAAGTTGTTGGCGTCGGGATGCCTTCACATAACATTCTTGATTTCAGTTTGTAGCCGGCTGTGTCCACGCCTATTTTAAATGATTTATGAGTTTTAATGCAACGAGGTTTTTGGAGCCACCAGCTCTCCACGATTGCGTGCCGGTGCTGCGGAGGAGCTGCTGCTGCTGCTGCTGCTGTGATGTGGTGGGATGGTGGTGGTGGCGCTGCTGCTACTTCTGCTGATTGGTGCTGCCTGCTGGTGGTGGTGGTGGTGCTGCTGCTGTGGTGGGTGGTGGGCTGCTGGTGGTGGTGTGCTGCTGCTGCTTCCTGCTACTACTGCTGCTGCTGTTGCTAACTGTCTGCTGCTGTTACCGGTTGCTGCTGCTGTTGCAGGTCAATTTTTGCAGGTCACATATATAGGCTCAACAGACTAACTCAATAGAAGCATATACGTAATTCAGCGAGTAAATAATAATTGATAGATAAATAGTAGGCGATATCTGTATGTGCGTGCGTGTGCGAGGTGCGCTCGAGTTCATATGCGCGTCATGGCGCGTGTAGCACACGTACAGTGCCACGCCATAAATGCGTGTGCGTGCGTGCGTGCGGCGGTGCGTGCCGTGCGTGCGGCGTGCGGTCCGAGCGTGCGTGTGCGCACATGGTGCGTGTGTAGTGTGCGTGCGTGCGGGGCGGAGGTCGTGCTGCGGCGCGAGTGCGTGCGTGCGGGCGGGAGTGCGTGCGTGTGCTGTGAAGAGTGTGTGCGTGGCGTGTGTGTGCGTGTCGTACGTGCGTGCACCGCGTCTGGTGCGATCTGTCTGATTGTCATTCGTCGTAGACGGGGTCCCTTAATTGCGTGGAACTGAGACATCGGATCGAAACCACCAACACAGTGAGCAAGGGAATTATTTTGCATTCTTTCGATCAATGCTCCGCTGTTCCCTCGCCGCCACCCATGCATGCACACACACACACACACACACACACACCACACAACACACACACACACACGACACACCACACACACACACACACACACACACACACACACACACACACACGAAACGCACGCACACGCACAAACACAACACTCCGAACGCACGCACACGCACCACGCACCACGCAACACGAACACGCACACCACACGCACAAGCACCACGCACGACACTACACACACACACACCACACATCACAAACACTAGCACAGAATATTAGTAGAAAGGTGGCACAAAGCCGAATAGGAAAAAAAAAAACGGAACTAACGCGAACCGTGTAACATTAATTTTTTCTCCGTTTATCACTCCTGCCGCCACGATATCGATTGGTATATATATATATATACTATATGTATATATATATATATACTATATGTATATATATATACTATATGTATATATATATAATAATATGTATATATATCATACTATAGAAATAATGTATGTATATATATCGCCGGTAACCAGGAAGCTCATGCGTAGCTGGGCCGTAGGTGGCCCCGTAGGTGGCCCCGTAAGTGGCCCCGTAGGTGGCCCAGGAGATACCAGAACTCTTAAAACTTAAACTAGTACTGCATACCCACACCTAGCCCGACCAGGCTGTGCGACGGATTGTCTATACAATAACTATATAGTATTCTAACCCTAGCAATACCGTTTCTTGGAGCTAACCCACACCCATCCCCCGTTCGTGCCAATAAACCGGGAGCAAAGTTTGTGTGAAATAATTATTAAAGCGAACCTAGCGATTAATCAAGCTTTATAGAAGGGAAAAACAGCGATGTCATCATCATCGCACCAAAAACATGTAAGTTATCGCCTCGCTCCTGCTCGTTAGAATTTTTTAAATCATCATTGATCGTGTCCACTCGCAGGATTTTTCGTCATTACGTCATCGTTACGTCATCGAGCATGCGCTGATGCCAGAATATCCTGCGCACGCATATGTACACGCACGAGGGTTTCTTGTCCATATGTCGAATGTAACCGTAATAGTAGTAGTAGTAGTTTAAATTTGCAAGAAATTTCACCTCGAGGTCCGCTGCTATTTTAGTGTAATAATTGCCAAAATCTCCATCGTGCGGGAGCGTGAAGCAGTGACACACCGGCCTCCGCCCCTCGCCCCGTCGTGCTCCTCGCCTGTCGTTCGCGCCCCGAGCAGGGCGTGTACAGGGGGGCCAGGGAGTCGGACCCACACTTGCTCGCGCAGCAAACGTCATCTGAGGGAGGTGTAATTTAAAATTTTCTGGGGGAGGGCCCCCCAGACCCCCCTCGCGTCGGCTCGCCACTGACTTCGCGTTACGTTAGACGCCCCCTGGTACAAATCCTGTACCGCCCCTGCCGAAGCAAATTGCAAACATTGAAAATACGAACCCCCCCCCCAATACAAAAGCTGGCTACGGGCTGTAGTAGAGTAGTAGTAGTAGTAGTAGTGTATAGTGAGATGAGAGAGAGTAGTAGTAGTAGTAGTAGTATAGTAGTATATGTAGTAGTAGTAGACACTGAGAGAGAGAGAGAGAGAGAATGAGTAACGTAATAAGAGTAGTAGTAGTAGTAAAGTACGTGAGAGCAGTAGTAGCAGTAGGAGGAGGAGGAGAGATAGTGAGAGGGCAAGTGTAGTAGTACATACTAGTAGTACGTAGTAGTAGTATTAGTAGTTAGTAAGTTAGCAGTCAGTAGTAGTAGTATAGTAAGTAGTAGAGATAGTAGTATGAAGTAGTAGTAGATAGTAGTATAGTAAGTAGGATTATAGTAGTGTATAACACTATAAGTAGAGTAGTAGTAAGTAGTAGCAGTAGTAGTAGTAGTAGTAGTAGTAGTAGTGTAGTAGTAGTAGTAGTAGTATAGTAGTAAAGTAGTAGAGTCGTAGTGTACTAACTAGTAGAGTATAGTAGTAGTCAGTAGTTAATTGTTGTGTTGTTGTTGTAGGTAGTAGTAGGGTAGAGATAGTAGTAGTAGTAGTAAGTAGTATTGAGTCGTAGTATAGCAGTGAGTAGTAGGCGCAGCAGCGCAGCAGCAGTAAACAAACAACAAAAGCAGCATCCAGGCAACAACAACACAACAACAACAGCAACAACAACGATATGATCATCATCTCATTCATCATGATCAACATTATCAGAAGCATCAGAACGACAGACCGCGCGCACAAAGACGATGACGTGAAATAGGTTAATATGCAAGCTGGTCGATCTTTCAGTTTATATCGGATGCATGACAGCCCGTGCGCAGGGAAACCGACGGCGGCTCCTCTCATTAACCGACAATTCGCCGGAGACAGACGGCTGCAGGCGGCTGTAAGTACCCATCAGGTCAAACACAGCCGACTCTCGCCTTTGTCCCTTATTCTTGCCCCCTCCCAATTTCTACTTTCTTTCTGATCTCTCGCCGGCAATCCAGCGCGTTTTTTCGGCTCTCCCCCCCATCCTGCCGCTTTTGTACTTCCTCATGAGAGAGAGAGAGAGCGCGAGAACGAGAGAGAGAGATTGGGACAAAAAAAGCTCTAGCGAGATTGCTAAAAAAGATAAATGAGCTATTACAAAATCCAGCACATAATAATCACACGTTACACATTCATACTACACTGTACAACTACTAATGCACATATTATGATGTTACGTAAACGCATTGAATTATGAACGCTGCATGTGTCACGTTATCGCTTGACTAATATGACGGGAAACCCTAACATTAATATATCGCAATATCACGCCAGACACGCTCACGATGTTTGTGACTCATTGTTATGGTTTAAGTGTGTATTATAAATATGAAATTTTATTGCTTTAGTTCAATTTTATTCCCATT
>NW_014579180.1:5956-8881 GCF_000485595.1 Priapulus caudatus
AGTCGTGTATACGTATGGAGCCGGGTTTGCAAATAGTAGAGAGCGCAAAACAAAGATGCAGACGTTTAAGTATGCGCGTCGTCTCCATTGTCTTAGATCTGATCAAACGGGACACACACCGACCGCGCGCATTGGCTGCCTCGTCTTGTGTCGTTGGTCAATGACATGACCAACGCCCTGACCAATTACGCATCTCTGTCTCTGTCATTGGCTACCCGTCCTAGGCGTTTCGTAGGTACCCACGTGCGCCGTTTAAGACAAAGACTTATGCAAGATGCCATAAAGTTTGATTATTATTAAATTGTACACATATTTCTGTATTACATTGCTGCTGCTGCTGTTGCTTGGAGCGATACTGGTTTTCCAACCATACGACACAATCAATCGCCTCGAAAACTTTGCATTGCGACGTCAATGGTCAGCTGTTGAATCGACGACGAGCACAGCGCGCCAGCATGTAACGTAGCCACGCACATTGCTACCGGCTGCACGCGTGCGCCGTCATTGTCAGACCTATTACCGCTAAATTTCGCGCCAATGTATAATATAGTCGCTACGGGCTCCAGATTCGTCATATCTTTTTGTTCGCCGACGATTTCCTCGTGCGTTTCGTTGTTGCGCGCCTGTCCGTCTGTAGTCTCGATGTCTACGTCTGAGCTATGGATCGTGAGTGGGTGTCGATGCGTGGAAGAAGGCGGGTGGAACGGGAGGGGTGGGGGTTGTCCTACATCCGAGGGAGGGATGCAGGCGAGACGGAGGCAGAGGATGATGACGGCAGAATGTGTGTAGATTGCGAATCGATATGTCTGTGTGTGCGTCCGTGCGTGCGTGCGTGTGCGTGCGTGCACGTCCCTCCCTCGCCCCGCGCATCCATTTATTGCTGATGCTGATGGCAGCGATGACGGCGACGACGACGACGACGATGACGATAACGATGGTGTTGATGACAATGGCAATGACGCCGACGACGACGCCGCCGACGACAGAGTCTGTGTTAACGGCGAACGTGCAACTTACGGCTAACGAAAGTTTCTTTGTACTGCTAGGTTATTTCCTGATAAAATACACACGAATACGTCCGTTATATACCAGTAAAACAAATCGGTAATAGAAATAGAAATAAATAATAATAGCTCTATTTAAGCGGTTCGCGTGTGCGACTCACTGCTAAAGGAAGCTGCTATAAAGAAGATATAAAGGAAACGGCTATGTTATTTCTAGAGTACGGATAGGGCGATGCATGTTATTGCAGGGACATACCAAAGATCTTTATCGCATGACTCTGTTACCTGGCGCCAACAGAGGAATGCAGGTGACCGATTAACAAAATTTTATTAAACGCAGAGCAAATAGGACGTGAGTCATTTGATTACGGTATCATTCGAGTGCCGATAAATGAAATTTATGCTACAATAATCTATCTCTCTTTCTATTTATATATATATATATATATATATATATATATATATATATATATTATATATATATATATCGCTCTCTCTTTCTCTTTCTCTCCTCACTTTCTCTCTCTCATCCTCTCTTCGCTGTCTCCTCTCTCTCTCGTTTCCTCTCTCTTCTCTGCTCTCTCGTCTTCTCTCTCTCTCTCTTCTGCATCTCCCGCCGCCTCATCTCTCTCTCTCGGTTCTCTCTCAACCTCTCTTTCCTCTCTTTCTCTTCGCTCTTTCGCGTCTCTCTCTCTCTCTTCTCTCTCTTTTCTGTTTATCTCTCTCTCTCTTTCTCTCTCTCTTTCTCTTTCTCTTTCTCTCTCATTTTCTCTCTCTCATCCTCTCTTTCGCTGTTTCTTTCTCTCTCTCTCTCTCTTTCCTTCTCCCTCTTCTTTCCTCTCCTCTTTTCTTTCCTCGCTCTCTCTCTCTCTTTCTCTCATCCTCTCTTTCTCTCTCTCCTCTCTCTCTCTCTCTCTCTTCTCTCTCTCTCTCTCTCTCTCCTCTCTCTCTCTTCCGCTCTTCGCTCTCGCTCTCGTCTCTCTCTCTTCTCTCCTCTCTCTCCTCTCTCTCTATATATATTTCTCTCGCTCACTTTCTCTCTCTCTTTCTCATTCTTTCGGGAGCATTCTCTTTCTCTGAGTCTCTCCCTTGCTCTCTTTCTGTATACCTTTTCTTTTTTTAATTTTACCAAGAGCGTATAAAGAAGGAGAGCGTAAAACGGTAAAATGCTAAAACCATGTTGCAGTATTAATCGAATTAATAAACTTTTCCTGTTTTATTTTGACGATTCTTTGTCGCGAATACGTCCGTTATATACCAGTAAAACAAATCGGTAATAGAAATATAAATAATAAAAAAGCTCTATTTATAAGCGGTTCGCGTGTGCGACTCACTGCTAAAGGCAAGCTGCTATAAAGAAGATATAAAGGAACGGCTATGCTTATTTCTAGAGTACGGATAGGGCGATGCATGTTGTTGCAGCAGACATACCAAACGGTCTCTATCGCATGACTCTGTTACCCTGCGCGCCAGCAAGAGGAATGCAGTGTGACCGATTATACTGAATTTTATTAAACAGAGAGCAAATAGGACGTGAGTCATTTGATTACGGTTTTCTGTCGGGAGTGCCGATAAATGTTATTACGCTACATAATCTATCTCTCTTTCTATTCATTATATATTATATATATAATATATATATATAATATCTTTCTCGAGCGTCGCTCTCCTCGCTCTCTCTCTCTCCTCTTTCCTCGCGCTCGCTCTCCTCGCTCGCTATCGCTCTCTCTCTCTCTCTCTCTGCTCTCTCTCGTCTCTTTCGCGTCTCTCTCGTCGTCCGTCTTTCTCGTCTCTCTGCTACTCGTCTTTCTCTCTCTCTCTCCCCTCTTTCTTCTCATTTCTTCCCTCATCCTCTCTTCTCTCTCTTTTTTCTCGCCTCTCTCATCTCTCATCTCCCCTCCTCCCTCCTCTCTCTCTCGCA
>NW_014579180.1:9092-16501 GCF_000485595.1 Priapulus caudatus
TCTCTCTCTCTCTCTCTCTCTCTCTCTCTCTCTCTCTCTCTCTCTCTCTCTCTCTCTCTCTCTCCTCTCTCTCGATATATATTTTACTCGCTCACTTTCTCTCTCTCGGGAGCATTCTCTTTCTCTGAGTCTCTCCCTCGCTCTCTTTCTGTATACCTTTTCTTCTTTTAATTTTACCAAGAGCGTATAAAGAAGGAGAGCGTACAACGGTGAAATGCTGAAACCATGTTGCAGTATTAGTCGAATAATCAACTTTCCCTGTTGTATTTTGACGATTGTTTGCAGTATTATTGATCAGCTGTCCTACCTTGTTAATATAAAACAAACCGCATGTCCCTTACGATGCCCCTACACTGAGATAATGAGCGGTGAAAATCTGGTATTTTCGCCAAAACCGACTCGAGATACCTGCTGACTGCGAATTGTCAAAATAAAGCGGGCAAAGTTTCTTAATTCGACTAATAGTGCAACATGGTTTCAGCATTTCACCGTTGTACGCTCTCCTTCTTTATACGCTCTTGATTTTACCCCTCTCTCTACCGCTCAAAGGGTCGTTGTCGTATCAGGTACTACAGATATGTACCCGAGGTACATAATATATGTATACACAAAGTGTTCCAGACTTGTACTACAGAAGTGTACCCTATCCCTAACGCTAACCCTAACCCTAACCCTAACCCTAACCCTAAACATACCTTATATAAAAATATAAATATAATACTAAACAACCTAAAACTGCCTAGGGTACATATCTGCAGTACCTGATACGACAACGACACCATCTGCCTCTCTAACATGTTCAGAATGTGCACTAGCGTACTTTCCTATCAAGTAGCAAATGCGATATCTGTATAATCAGTGAATCATCTATCAACTATTACTTTATGTGCTGCATGACACATGTTCGCATATACTTTATTATCTTAGAATAATAAATTTACGTTTTTTTGATCGTTTTATATTATGATACGTACGTATATATATATATATATATATGTATTTTTATATTATGATAGAGAATGCACATCAAGGTGAAATCATCAATGGAACCGTTGGTTAGAAGGTGACGTGGTATGGAGGGCCCAAGGATAGAGAACATGGGTCCCAATAAAACCAATGTGCCTAACCCTAACCCTAACCGTATTCTAACCCTAACCGCAACCCTAATCCTAGCCTAACCCTAACCCTAACCCTAACCAAACCCTAACCTATTATATTGAATAAATATTATATTTATATTTGATGTAATGACTTGGTTTTATTGGGACCCATGTTCTCTATCCTTGAACCGAACATACATCGGTAAACAATCGGGAACTTCTGAACATCATAGATTTGTCTTTATTAACTCAGATATAATCGAAACCGATTCATATTTATTCTAAACTCGTGCTACACTATTGCTGGAATGTCACAGCTACACGACAATACCAATCTTACTTCTAATGCTTTCTAGACGTCCCACAAGGCATCTAACCGTCGCGTGCTATGCAAATTATTGCACTTTAGTGGCCGAAATTTCACCGCAAAAAAAAATCAAAAAAAGGCATTTTCTAGGGACCAAATAGTGAATATCTGTGTCTCTATCTCTCTCGCGCGCCCTCTTTTTTCTCTGCTGTCCTACACGTTTCTTCCCATCTCACGTAAAGAGATGTCACATTCAGGAACGTTCAGACGCACGCACGCACGCATACACACACGTGTACGTCACAAAGCACGACACACACACACGCACACCACACACACATCACACACCACACACACACACACACACACATCCACACCACACACACACACGCACGCACGTACGGACGCAAACCCGCACACATGTACGCGTAGCGCACCACAACACACACACACCACACACACACACACACGACACACACACACACCACCAGCGCGCGCGCACGCACGTACGGACGCCACCCGGCACACAATGCACGCAACGCACATCAGCACACACACACACACACACACACCACGACACAAAAAAAACACACCCACACACACACAACACACACACACACACGCAGCTACAACGCGACGCACGCGCTGCGCGCACGCACACACACACACCATACTACACACATACGCATCGCACGCACGCACTCGAGCACGCACGCCACGCACGCACACACACCACACACAACACGCGCGCGCATACATGGGGACACCAAATTCCGCAGATAGGGTTGTCATATCACGGTCAGTCGGATGAGATAGAAGCAAATACTGTATCCAAAAATGTTTGCTCTACTGACTCACGGTTTTCCTACGTGTCACTTTCACAATTTGTTTTTTTACTCACTATACTAGTCCCTTTATATATATATATGCATATCAGCGTAACTATCAGGACGACAGGTACGTTATAGACATTTATACCGATTTATCCTGCACGCGACTATCAGCGTTCCTTATCGTTGAAGTGCACAGGTAATTACATCCAAACAGACGGTTTCTCGGAACCTAGCCTCCAGTGGCCATGTAAAGAGTGTGGCGGCGTTTAAGCGGGAAAACTAGCGGCGAATGGCCATGACCAGCCGCGTGCATACGTGGCGTACTGACATGTAAGCATATGGTAGACGCCACTCACTGACAGATGTTCGGCCCCTCCTATACACTACGCATGGCGCACTAAGCGGTTGAAATCCCACCGCGGGCGTGCGCGGTTATGCGCATGCCCACTCCCATGCAAAATGAAGAGGGGGGCCCGTTTAGCATGTGAACTTACAGTTGTCGTGGGTGTCGACAGGTGTTGTGTGGGTGCGTGATAGTGTCGTGTGTGTGGGTGACAGTGTCGTGTGGGTGGTGACAGTGTCTGTGGTTGGTGACAGTGTCGGTGGGTGCGTGACAGGTCGTCATGTGGGTGGTGAAAGTGTCGTGTGCGGTGGTGAACAGTGTCGTGTGGGTGGTGACAGGTCGTTGGGTGATGACAGTGTCGTGGTGCGGTGTGACAGTGTCGTGTGTCGGGTGGTGAACATGTAGCTCGTTGGGTGGTGACAGTGTCGTTGGTGGGCGTGAAAGTGTCGTGTGGGTGGTGACAGTGTCGTGTGGGTGATGGACCAGTGTCCGTCGTGGGTGGCTGAACAGTGTCGTCGTGGGGGTGACAGGTGTCGTGTGGGTGATGACAGTGTCGGATGGTTGGGTGGTGACAGTGTGCGTGGGTGATGGGCAGGTGCCCGACGTGTGGGTGGTGACAGTGTCGTGTGGGTGATGACAGTGTCGTGGGGGTATGACAGTCGTGTGGGTTGATGACAGTGTCGTGTGGTGGTGACAGTGTCGTTGTGGGTGATGCAGTGTCGTGTGGGTGGTGACACGTGTGCGGTGGGCTGATGACAGTGTCGTGTGGTTATGACAGTGTCGTGTGGGTTATATGACAGTGTCGTGTGGGTTATGCGTGGATCAACAGGCGGTTGCTCGTGTTACCGGTTACCTGTATCATGGGTACAAATAACCGCGAAGCTGCGGCTTGACGGAATGGCAAAATTACATGATAAGACCCATCCTTACTTCTCATGCTATGTAGATGTCTATAGGCGTATCTACCTTGCGTGCATAATGCAACTTAGTGCACACTAGCTGTGCTGACTATTATGGAGAAAAAATCGAAAAAGACCTTTTCAAAAGGCGTGGGGTTAGCGATAAAACAATTTACGGATCAACGGAAAGCTACTGTTGTGTGTACCTCATAAGAAAAACAACGAAGTTGTCAGAGCGATGGTATACGGTGATTGCCGTACATTGCACCCTGTCCATGCTTCTCTCTCTCTCTCTCTCTCTCTCTCTCTCTCTCTCTCTCTCTTCTCCTCTCTCTCTCTCTCTCTCTCTCTCTCTCTCTCCCTGTCTCCCTGTCTCCCCCTCTCTCACTCTTTCTTTCTTTCTTTCTTTTTCTCTCTCTCTCTCTTTCTCTCTCTCTCGCTCTCTCTCTTTCTCTTTCTCTCTATAATCTATCTTCTTCTTTTTCTCTTTTTTTTGCTCTCTCTCGTTCTTTCTCTTTCTTTCTCTCTCTCTTTCTTCTGCCTCTCCTTTCGCTTCTCTTCGTCACTCTCGACATGGAACAAGGCAAAAATTATCTCATCGCTACATTCTTCCTTCAATATTATCAGCGTCAACTGACAGAAGTATTTTCAACACTGAACTATCCCACTTCTGGCAAAGTCATTCGCTCACTGAAACCTTGTGCCATATTGCATATATCTAAAGCATACATTTCAGCTGCTATCCGTGGTGACAGGGTGCCCCCTAGGCCAGGGTCGCAGCCCTACGCTATAAGTCGAGACAATCAAATGACGATCTTTACCGCGTCTATTCTGCGTTCATTCTTTTCCGTTTACCTTTCCATCACATAATAGCGCTGCGTCCCCACCAGTGTGTACGGACTTATGGCCGGAGTTTTCACGTTTATACTTACTTGCTCTCTGTCTAAACTAAAGGGCCTAGTGTCATAAGCTCACAGAATCAGCAAACTCGTAAAAGCCAAAATAGAAAATTTAAGCCTGGAAAACTAAAAAGCCTTAGAGCAGCTATCCTATAAGTGTCACAAAAACATAAAACGGTTAGGCAGTTCAACGACGCAATCCTGGTATCACAAACAATTACGACTGTTCAACCCAGCGCTCCTAGGAAAAACTCAATCCGAAAACTCATATCCCACTTACATAAGCAGATGTCCTCTTCTATCGCTTGCGGACGTCGGAAAATAAAAGGAGAGTATCCAGTGCCCATAATTTATTAGTGGATGTGCACCACATAAGGGAGTTATGCGAATTTGGAACTGTCATTGGTACGAGGAACGCAGGCTCACACAGCATAGATTCTAGCATCCATCCTTCACATAAAAGCTGCCAATGCAGAGCCCTGGCACTCTATTAGCAAGATTAAAGTGTTGTTCTAAGTCTCACAATCATATTTTCTCTCCGATCCTCGCACCATAAATCAACGCCTCCTCCCAAACCCTAACAGTCTATTCTTAACCCCTTTGTCCTACTAATAATAAATCTTAGCAATCGATTCTTAACACAGAATAAACACAAAACCAAGTTGCTTTACTTCCCGCCACAACCTCCACTGAGGTAGGCGCGCAATACTTACAGGCACTTCTCAGTGCACCAGATCGGCACCCGCCATACCATCCAGTCGTCTTCCATTCACTGACCCAAAGCTTTCTTCAAGACACTTGCTGCAAAATAAAAAAAGCAACAATTGCAATGAGAAAACTACAATTTTGGCAGGAGTTTATTCAAAAACATTTTTATGCCATGCCACCCAACATATGCCAGAGTTACAATAAACAATAAGATATGGACGAGACTATTAAAAAGGATAATGTTAGCTATATTTAGTGTGTATTAATTGCAGTACACAAGAAGCCAGAAAAGTAATCAAACCATTCACCAACAAGTATACCTTTTATAAATTCTGAACATACACGCACTCTTCTCGACCCAAGTTTCCCTCGGTACGCTCGCGCCCTTCAGGTTCATTTGAGCCCCATGACCTCGCTTTCATAACTCGTGTTATGCAACATAAAATAAAGCTTTGTATTGAACATAGAACATAGGTAAGAAACTAATTACGTGAGATTATATCACCACTAACATGTTTACGTGTTGTAGCGGCCTATTCCAGAAATATTTGTTGCACTTATCTGCTCACCATGTCAAACGCGTATCGATGTTTTGCCATGTATAAACGTTACACTAACATATTAGTAGGACGAAGCAACTCATAAATGACTTATACGCCTATACTTATATGGCACGTACAAGCCCAGTGATATGTATTAAAATAGCGTGAGTCCGCGTCGGTACGCAGCCCGCTCCCACTGCGTCTCTGTTCTGCTCCGCGCTGGCCTGTTCTACTATCTTTCCCGACAATCAGGTACTTCTCTTAGCATTTTGCATTGCTACTACACTCATACTCCTATTCGTCATTCTCGCATCTTCTTCTGTTCTGAGACTACGATCCCAATTCCATTTCGTGTCCATCTTCTCTCATCTCACTTCTGCCTCCTCTGCCCATCTTCTTCTTTTCTATACTCTCTAAGTTCTAATCGCTTCTCCTCTACTCACACACACAGGCGAGCTTCAGTCCCCCTCCTCTCTATCTCACACGCGCTCAGTCCCCCCTCTCTCTCTCTCCAGCTCAGTCCCCTTCTCTCTCCCTCTCTCTCGCTCGCTCTCTCTCTCTGGCTCTCTCTCTCTCTCTCTCTCACTCACACACGCCCAGTCCCTCCTCCCCCCTCTTTCTCTCTCTCACACACGCTCAGTCCCCCCTCCCCTTCTCTCACGCTCAGTCCCCGTCTCTCTCCCTCTCTCTCGCTCTCTCTCTCTCTCTCTTGCGCGCTCTCTCTCTCCCCACGCAAACCTCCACACGCACACACGTAGTGGAGACACCGTGGACATCATGACACACAAGGTGGACATGCAGCTATCGGGCCTAACATCTGGCATGATCAGATCCTACTGCTGGTGGAACCCGCTTCTGCCACCCTACCCTATGTCGCCAGGCTATCCCCCGATAGCGTCGCCGCTCATGGACGTGTGCCCGATGAGTCTAGGTAAACAATAAGAATTCAAAAGACGAATGCCTTTAATTTAGTTAAATGTTGGTAATTTACTTAGTTTTGTTGGTAAACAATAGGAATTAAGATGACAAGAAGAACTGTGGAGCGGTGTGGAGGTTATTTAGACATCTTGATCTCGCGCGTCGAAATCGTTCGAATTTATTTTAATTAGTTAGTTATTTATTAGTTAATGATTATTGAGTTAAATGTTGCAGAAAAGTTGGTTTTCGTCAAAACTTTTCATAAAAGCAATTTTTAAGATAAATTTTAGTATATTTGATTGATTTGGGTCCGTCGACGGGCTTCAGGGGGTCCGTGAACCAGACGCAGAAAAATTATTCTGTTTATGTGCTTATGTGCATTTTTCACGAGGGGTCCGTAGCTTTCACCAGATTCTCAAAGGGGTCCATGTCTCATAATAGGTTAAGAATCACTGAGCTAAAGTGTTCTGAGGAAATCAGGTAATATCTAAGAATTTGTAGCTCTATCATCTATCATATGTAAAATAAAATACATGCAAAATTTTGCATCATCAACCTGACCGGCGTATGTTTCTACCACGGAAAGAATACATTGGCTAGATCATCCATATAATTCTCTTGGGGTTTTACAGAACTGCACCCGCCCTACACGTGGGACAGTGAGACGGTGGCATACTGGATACACTGGTGCAATGAGGAGTATTCGCTGAGCATCGAACCGACTGTGAGAATACACCTGAATGGTAAGCCAGCGAGAGTTATAGCAACTGTGAAAACTGATAGAGTAGTAGATATTTCTATCCATCCACCATCCATCCATTCATCCATCCATCCATCCATCCATTCATCCATCCATCCAT
>NW_014579180.1:16526-20333 GCF_000485595.1 Priapulus caudatus
TTCTCTCAATCCACACATCCACACACATTCGAACATACACATCTGCGCCGCTAGATGGCACCACTTATCTAGCAACACCCGCTGCAGGTGTTCGTCTGCTCTGGGACTTCCTCTACCAGCTGCTGGAGAGCCGCGACTACGCCGACGTAGTCCGCTGGACGTCACGTGACGACCACGTGTTCACCATCGTGCAGCCGAACGAACTGGCGCGTCTGTGGGGCGTGCAGAAGAATCACGCCTGGATGACCTTTGACAAGATGTCAAGGTCGTTGCGATACTACTACAAGATGAACATCCTGCGCAGGGAGAGCGGCAAGCGACACTGCTACAGGTACGGCGCATGCGCGGGTCTTCGTTGACATGTCCCGCACAGAGAACCTTCAATATGGTCGCATGAACTCAAAAATAAATATCCTTGATAGCCTGGGGAAATTGTAATGAAGAAGGAGAGAGGCTATGTTTGGTGGAGGGTATGTGAGTGTTACTCCCCCTAAAAGTTCCCTTTATAGACATTTGTCTGTCCTTGAAAGGTCGCTTAATTGTATAGCTACAGCTGACAAGGAGCGGCTTAAAAGGTGTCCTCCAATCACATGCAGGCCTTTGCTCTATTTAGAAGTGGTTTTTACTACCGCACCAACAAACACCGAAAAGAGGAGAAATGGTACTACCCTATTCCGCCGTTTTCTTCTCACATAACTAGTCCTATACATACGGATTTGATTAAGGGAATATACTGGATTTTTTTCGGTGATGGTAACCGTAGCACGTTCTCATGCCGATTTACCCTTCACAGGTTTCTCAGATCGCCACAGCAGTTGCGTCACTTCAAGCAGAGAGAAATCGCCAGCTTGCACGGCTCGAATAGGTTGCCAGGTGGCGCCGGCATCGACAGTCCGCGAGGGGCGCTGCTATCGTCGGATTCGATGCATCGGCGACGTGTCTCCGACTGGGATTCTAAACACTCACACCGATGAAAACTGACGTCATCATGACGTCATATCGGTGGAGGCGGAAGTATAGAATGCGATTAAGAACATTGTATATAGTAGCATAGTAGTAGTTGTATTAGTAGTACTCATGTTTGTATATATATATACATATATATTTATATATACATAATTAAGTGCGTTATATTTATTCAGCTACGATGACGTTTAACGTTCAATTGTGTCGTTGTCAAAACTGTCATCAAAGTTATGATAACCCGCACAATGGCTAATTTGCTACACGAAAGCGCAGAAGTATCATTCGAAATTCGAGAACAACTAACGAATGAAACCCGCACTTTTATTGGTCGGCTGAGAAGTGAGCGGTATAATACGTAATCTGATTGGTCGCAATGGTGTTTGGCCATGTGTGTTTGGCATCTAAAATTTGTAATTTTGAATTTCGAATGAACATTCTGGCGTTTCGTATAGCAATACTGTACAGGAACGTTATGTGGAGGAAAAAGTCATCATTACAAACTCAAAGAGCACAGGTACGCGCAGGTATCTTGGCGTATATATACGGATGCATGTTATAATGGGTATATAGATATAATCAGGAGTAAGATAATATAGATCTATATTATCTTACTCCTGATATAATGACAAAATAATTATTTGTCATTATCTATCTCGGATGTTATCAGGAGTGAATATAAACACTCTCTTTTTTTATCTTTTTTTTTTATCCACGATTCGATTTCATTTGGTCCTGATGACATAACTCACAGGCTGATTGTTCGTGGGACCAACACGTAATTTCGATGTGCTATTAAGAACTGATCCTCTAGCTATATATAGCTAGCCTAGAGCTGATTCTCTAGCTATATATAGCTATCCTAGAGCTGATTCTCTAGCTATATATAGCTATCCTAGAGCTGAGCGAAACACGAGTCTTCCACGACCGGGGTCTTTGTGCGTGGAACAACACAGTGAATGTTTTGTTGTTTACGCATGTGGCAGCTGCAGTGAAGCGAACACTACTTTTTTTAAACCGAAATATTTACACAGAGTTCTGTTCTAAAACGGGAAGATCTGCTGGTTCTCTCGGCCAGCCTGATTGGCTAAAGAAGAGCGATCTCTGCGGGTGTGGATTCGAAATGGCTAAATTAAGCCCTTATATAAACGAGCTCGCCGCGTTTAACCGTTAGTTTGAGATTTAGTTGTTGGTGTATGTTGCATAGTATCGTCCCGCCGTCTCCTCGGGCATGTAAGTTCTTCTTGAGCGTTTGGCTTAGGGTTTTGCTACTTCTTCTAGACTTTGTATCTATCTCATCTTGGAAAATAGCTCTTATATTTCTTAACGTAGAATTCCTTCACACTCGTTGTCGGAGTAATCACTTATTGCACTGCCTTTTATCTTGGCACCTTCTTTGCACTGCTGTGCTAGTGTACTGTTACAAGCATCTTCTCTTGTAATCAGCTATATTATAGCTATATATAGCTAGAGAATCAGCTCTAGGATAGCTATATGTCGCTAGAGGATCAACTATATGATAGCTATATGTAGCTAGAAGATTAGCTCTAGGATAGCTAAATTGTAAGCGTGTGATACGTCTTACATTAAAGTGCGTAGAACTGTTGACACTTTCATAAACACAAGAACCCGAAAGGTGACAGTGGCACAAAGAAATCAGACTAGACGATATATATAGCTATCAAAGAGCTAACCCACGCCCGCGACATGGTATAACAGAGTTTCTATAGAGATAACGTATACGCAACTCTGTTAGCACGCTGCGATGTGTATATAATATAATCAGAAGTGAATAATAATAGATTATTAAGATCTGTCAATCTATCTATCTTATCTATATTATCATCTGTTATTATTCACTCCTGATATGATCATTCATATGAAACCGATTGACACATCGATAAATTGGTTATCAATATATCGATCGATAAATCGATACCCATAACATAAATAAATCGATAAATGAAGAGTCAATAAATCGATAATTGACTAATTGGCAAATGATAGGGACCGCCGGTGTTAATAGAGGCTATTGCCTCAGCAGTCATTTATGGTACGTATCCACGTCTAAAAATAGTACATGTCGTCATAGCTATAGAGGACGATACAATATTCGTTAGCAAATACTTGTGCCACTAATCCACTCAGTGTATAACACAGTATGGAAGACCTGAGACGACATGCGACTTTTTGAGTTTTCGAGTATCTGAATTTCCGATCAATATATAATTATATAAAGTATTGAGAGAGTTGTAGAATATGTTTGAAGTCACAAAATGAACACACTGTGCATGCGTTATTCCGTGACATTAAATCAGAGAATCAGTTTAAATTTAGAATCGCCTACCGTAATATTAAATGTGTTATTTAGCGGAAAGATACTATTTGAATTTAGAATCCCTTACCGTGTAAGTAAATGTGTGTTGTTTTAATCGGGAAAGCATAGGGCCTAATTTAAATTTAGAATCTCCGTCATAACGCATGCGCAGTGTGTCTGTTTTCGAACATTTCTCAATGCGTGTTCTCACGTGTTTACATACTTCCCTGTGTGACCCTTGCTTGACTTCTATCTCTAGTAATATATACGATACGAAATTCAGAAACTCGAAAACTCGGAAACACAAAAAGTCGTATGTCGTTTCAGGGCTTCCATAATAGGGACCTGTTGTTGTGAAGCCTCGTAAGTAGCTATGATTATCATAAGTGTAAAATGTCGTTTTCTTATTATGTCGTAACTTTTGTACGACGCCTAATTCAAAGACGCCCCGATCTGATGCTCTAGCTCTCTCTCTCTCTCTCTCTCTCTCTCTCTCTCTCTCTCTCTCTCTCTCTCTCTCTCTCTCT
>NW_014579180.1:20664-21822 GCF_000485595.1 Priapulus caudatus
TCTCTCTATCTCTCTTTCACTCTATTTTTATCTCTATTTTACTACCTGTAATATAAACTACCTTATATAAATTTGGACGGCCTAAGCAATACTAATTTTATATTAATATGATCGTATAACGTGTGTATGCTGCCATATATAGAAAATAACAACGAACAACGATTATCCTACACGCGACTCCGCGCAATTCCGGTGAACGCGTGATCCTGTATATATTAGTGCTCTGAATTCACGATTCCCCAATATTTTCCTCACTATGATATATTTTTTCACTAGTCGCCACTGATTCCTCTAGAGACGCGGGATATCAGGATCTCTATTATTCACTCCTGATGATATATTGCTTACATAGTTAGGCTCTATAGCGAAACCGAGCGCCTGTATGAGCCATAGTTCAGCATAAACCGACCAGGCTCTCCGACTGTTACACGACGCGCCACGTAGTGTTAAGCGAGATGGGAACTTGTGGCTAAGTTCAGCATATTACGGGCCGCGGCTGTGAGATCTCTGGGGAGGGGGAGGTGGTGATGCATATCGGTGGAGTATTTGCGCTCATATTCTTGTATTGGACGCGTGATTACACGCGAATAGAGAGTGAATGTGTACGTTGGGACATTAGTGTGTAAAACACACGGGAAGGAATTCGCACACATGGGTTGTGGTACTTCGCAATGCTGCAAATCGTTTAGTATAACCACCCAGCTTTGTGTGGGCACAGTCGAAGCGGCCATGTTTAGATTGCCCTTAAATACACAAATCCGCTGCGGAAAATCTGAAGGTCACAGTTATTCGGTTCTTGTTATATTTTTACATTTCGTCAATGTGCAAAATAAAAAGCTATTTAACTGTATGGTTAGTATTACTGTTCTTTGTGCGTGATTACATTAAGCTTGACTATTGCTGGAGTTGAATAATTATTGCTTTGACGGGAAAAAAACGTGTTTGCTTTAGGGTTTGCACTCGATCGAAATATGACCTATAGTTAGACGTTGGAAAATCTGGAACTCCTGCTCGAGCTAGTGCATGATAAACAGCAATCACGAAGGTTAGCAGATATAGTAGTATATGTGTTTGCGTGTGTGTGTGTGTGTGTGTGTGTGTGTGTGCGTGCGTGCGTGCGTGTGTGTGTGCGGGCGTGCATGCGTGCGTGCGTGCGTG
>NW_014579180.1:23605-27406 GCF_000485595.1 Priapulus caudatus
CACGCACGCACGCACGCATGCACGCCCGCACACACACACGCACGCACGCACGCACACACACACACACACACACACACACACACGCACGCGCGCGCGCGCGATGGCGCGAGAGATAGAGAGAGAGAGAGAAAGAGAGATAGATAGAAAGAGGGATAGTTCGTGGTCGAACATAGTGACCTCTTCGCCTATAACTGATGAGTAGCTCCAGCCAATCCGCGTTACGATAACACGTTGCAATTAAGGTCAACAATTAGGCGTGCAAGCGAGAAAAACTTATTACTCTAGAGTATTTTACTTCACAGAACTGGCTGGAACACGTCTAAGGGGGCCTAGTTGTCTTGTTCAGGCGAAATATACCGATTAAGGAGCCTCTAGAAATAGTGTAAAAGTATGAGGAAATGTTCTCCACGATAGAAATCTGACGTCTTTTATAGAAAAAAAAACTAGCGCTAAGCGTTAAACTACAAGCCGAATCACGGGCAAAGAGAACATCTTGTGACTCTCTAATGGGACCTATTCAGATAGAGAATTTCTGCGGACATTAGCTTTGCTACTGTATACATACACTGTAGTTGTGGCACATCGCTTATTGTAACGAGTTCTCGGACATTTTCTGATATTTTCGGTTATTTTCGGACATTTTCGTACATTTTCGGACATTTTCGTTGCAGACGATGACCACTGGGGACCACAAATGCACCAGAACATTCAAGAAATGCGCCTGAAGCAGCACTTACTGCCCTTCTTGCTGAGATGAGAAAGTATAGGAGTCTTCCTGTAGTTTATATTGGTTGGAAATGCGTAACTTTGTATTATTAAACCTCCAAAAATATTTACCATTAGCTCGTATCGGATTAAAATTGAACCAATTTTTTAAAATTGGATCGGCGGCATAGGGTAGAAACCATTTCATGTCACAGCGGACAACGTTTGAATTCACGTATGTGAGTTGTAGAGTTTTTAATTGCGGCTGTAGACGGTAGATGGCGGTGCGCAACGACCCACTGCGAAATCATGCGCTTGAAATCGTGTGACGCGATGAGAATTGATCGTTAGTTTTTTTTTAATTATCAATTACTTCGTATACGCGAGATAAGAGTAGAATTTATTTACTAGTGCATACAATACGATGGCGCGAAAATGAAACAGTTTACGCGATATAATTATGACAAATGAACAAATGGCCAATGATATTTGTTTGCACCAGATTGTGTAACGTTTTGTTAACCGTTGGTCTGATTTGAATTAAATATGGTTACAGCATCTGTACTGCAGAAGATATTTTTCGTATTATAATTTACACATCACTCCATGCGTACGCACTCACACGCACACACACACACACACACACACACACACACATTTTCCCATGTGTGAATCTCACACAATACGCCCAGTACCGCTCGAGTCTTTAACCACAATCTACCGTTTATCTTTTCACTAGCTGTTCTGTTACGGATCTTGGCCAAGAATAAATGTTTTCCCCCCTTAACCTGTTCTGAGAGCTCGAAAAACATCGCAGAGTCTCCAATTATCCGGCAATGACGAGGCTAAACAGGTATGACACATCTCAACCTTGGACCTTGGGGCGGCTGGGATAAACCAGAAGATGCGGGAAAGGGATGCTGCAAGCATCCCCCGGGGATGACGTGGGAGGGAAGATGATTGGCTATAAATAGATTTATTCGCGGCGGAGAAAAAGTTTTGTTTCCCAATAACACCGCAATCACGCGAATAAACGTTACCCGAACGAAGAACACGACAATGGAAAGATGGGGGGTAACATTAGGGTGTTGCCCACACCGGCGTGTTCCCCTCAATATATGGTCCCTGCCGCCACACCCGGTTCCCCGTCACCTATATATAAAGGGCACCTAGGGAAGGAACACCGCTGCGGCTACCTCATCAATCAACGCTGTACAGACGTTACACACGGATCGAGATAACGTTAACTTGAAGCTAACGCGTTCTTACGATGGTAAACTACAGCGGATCCTATGTTGGCGCCGAGGAAGAGGGATTCAGGGAGTATATGAAGCACACGCGAGGTATGTAGTTTATAAACAGCCTTCTTCTCTTCGTCTCTATGTCACCCTCTTTCCCTTCCTCTTCTTGACTCTCTCTCTCTCTCTCTCTCTCTCTCTCTCTCTCTTTCTTTCGGCTTTCCTCTGTCTCTCTACGGTTCTTTCTCTGCTCTCATCTTCTCGCTTGCCCTCTCCCTACCCTCCCCCTACCCTCCCTATCTATCACTGTCTCTCTCGCTCTTTCTAGCTCGCCATTTCTCTTCCTTACGTTATACTAACACATTACCGCTCACATGGCATGAGTGAAACCTACCCCACACGCTCACTTACTTTAGAGAGAGAGAGAGAGAGAATCGAACATAGTGACCTCTTCGCCTATAACTGATGAGTAGCTCCAGCCAATCCGCGTTACGATAACACGTTCTAAGTACACTGTTTAATAACGAAGTGTTGCAATTAAGGTCAACAATTAGGCGTGCAAGCGAGAAAAACGAGTATTTTACTTCACAGAACTGGCTGGAACACGTCTAAGGGGGCCTAGTTGTCTTGTTTAGGCGAAATATACCGATTAAGGAGCCTCTAGAAATAGTGTAAAAGTATGAGGAAATGTTTTCCACGATAGAAATCTGACGTCTTTTATAGAAAAAAAAACTAGCGCTAAGCGTTAAACTACAAGCCGAATCACGGGCAAAGAGAACGTCTTGTGACTCTCTAATGGAACCTATTCAGATAGAGAATTTCTGCGGACATTAGCTTTGCTACTGTATACATACACTGTAGTTGTGGCACATCGCTTATTGTACATTTCTCGGGCATTTTCAGATATTTTCGGTCATTTTCGGACATTTTCGTACATTTTCGGACATTTTCGTTGCAGACGATGACCACTGGGGACCACAAATGCACCAGAACATTCAAGAAATGCGCCTGAAGCAGCACTTACTGCCCTTCTTGCTGAGATGAGAAAGCATAGGAGTCTTCATATAGTTTATATCGGTTGGAAATGCGTAACTTTGTATTATTAAACCTCCAAAAATATTTACCATTAGCTCGTATCGGATTAAAATTGAACCAATTTTTTAAAATTGGATCGGCGGCATAGGGTAGAAACCATTTCATGTCACAGCGGACAACGTTTGAATTCACGTATGTGAGTTGTAGAGTTTTTAATTGCGGCTGTAGACGGTAGATGGCGGTGCGCAACGACCCACTGCGAAATCATGCGCTTGAAATCGTGTGACGCGATGAGAATTGATCGTTAGTTTTTTTTTAATTATCAATTACTTCGTATACGCGAGATAAGAGTAGAATTTATTTACTAGTGCATACAATACGATGGCGCGAAAATGAAACAGTTTACGCGATATAATTATGACAAATGAACAAATGGCCAATGATATTTGTTTGCACCAGATTGTGTAACGTTTTGTTAACCGTTGGTCTGATTTGAATTAAATATGGTTACAGCATCTGTACTGCAGAAGATATTTTTCGTATTATAATTTACACATCACTCCATGCGTACGCACTCACACGCACACACACACACACACACACACACACACACACACACACACACACACACACACACACACACACACACATGTTATCTTTGCTGAATTGTGTCGACACACGTTTATATAGAATCGCGTTGTTGGAGCGACCGCATCTAACAGGCTTTCACATTCCCCCATGCGTGAATCACACATACAATACCCAGCCCAGTATCTACACACACACACACACACACACACACACACACACACACACACACACA
>NW_014579180.1:33270-40835 GCF_000485595.1 Priapulus caudatus
CGCGCGCGCCCTCCCTCTCTCTCACACACACTCTCTCTCTTTATTTCTCTTTCTTTCTCTCTCTCTCTCTCTGTCTCTCTCTCTCCCTCTCTCTTTCTTTTTCTCTCTCTCACACGCTTCTATTTTTTCTTTATCTATATCTTGCTTTATAAATCACCTTAATTGCGTTCTGTATAACCGGACCCTCTAAATGTAACCCCCTCGATGCCGTAACGCGCCACCAGGGCGCGCTCGTGCACGCACACACACACTGCATCCACATCACGCACAACAAAAAATAACGTGAAAAGCTCACAATCTTCGCTGCTCTGTGTTTTGCTCACGTCCGCTACTCCGCTAGCGTCCGTAGATAATGTTACGGGGCATTCTAGACAGCGAGCACGAATAGCGAACCCAGCCGCAGCGGCCAAATATGTCACAACGCCTCTCGTAGCACAGGTAGAAGACGGGAGCTGCACGCGCTCTGATTGGCTGAGCCGGACGGTAGACGAGCTGCGCTGGCGTCGTCGAGCGCCAGTCGCCGAACGATGGCGCTGCCGTCGTCGTCGTCGTCGTTGTCGTCGTCGTCATCGCATCGCATTCGCTGCCTGCAGTAGTGGGTGAAGGTGAAACACAGTGGACTTCGTTTTAATGGAACACGGAAGAGAAGAAAATGTGTTTTGTATACATTTACGTTCACGTGTCTATATTCATATTCGCGTGTTCTATGTTCATGCTCATGCGTTCTATGTGTTCTATATTCATGCTCATGCGTTCTATGTGTTCTATGTTCATGCTCATGCGTTTTATGTGTTCTGTATTCATGCTCATGCGTTCTATGTGTTCTATGTTTATGCTCATGCGTTCTATGTTCATGCTCATGCGTTCTATGTTCATGCTCATGCGTTCTATGTTCATGCTCATGCGTTCTATGTTCATGCTCATGTATTCTATGTGTTAAATATATTATGTGTGTGTCGTATTTCTATCGCTTCTACGGTTTCTACGTCTCTATTCCGTGTGAGATGTAAATCGTTAATTATAGCCACAATATTATATAATTATACCTTAATGAATGCTATTATAACGTAGTAAACCTGCATTATTCTTGAAGATCCCCCCCCCTCATACTTCTCTATATTATTTCGCCAGGAGTATCATAATATAGACACTATATTATCAGGAGTGAATAATGATAGATCTATATTTGCTATACCTATCTATCTCTATATCTATCTCAATATTATCTATATAATAATTATTTATTATTATTCACTCCTGATATTATGTTACACCATTAGATAGATCTATCTATAGACATATCAATCTATTAGATAGATTATTATAGACACTATATAGAGTCTATATTATTGTACTCCTGAGAGCACTAGTTAGGAGAACATGCTTACTGTACATGCGACGTATACGAACGACGTCTTCCTCCAGCAGTACTTCTGCGTTGTGCTGCCGACGGATGTACGGATACATGACGCTGTCCCTGACTCGCGAGTGGTTCAGTCCCAGCGCGTGTCCGGTTTCGTGCAGAAGCATGTGGAAGAGAGCAGAGCCTGGGAACGAGGTGCTGTTCCACGCGTCGTCCAGGTCGAAGTGTATGCGGCCCTGAGAAAGGATGAGCCAATACAGCGATCAAGTGGTGGTTAACCCTTTCATATTCATGTAGATATATATATAGATTTAGACAGATACATAAATATACTCGGTGCACTAACTAATCGTGAAAGGGTGACAAAACTTGCTGACTAACTGCCTTGAAGGAGCTTATAACCTGTCTTTGACTTTTATTTGCTCATGATATTATTACTGTCTCCTATCTACTGTTAAAATACGGGAAGAATTGAAAGTATGGGAAGAATCGTCAAAGATGCCGTACCTGGTAGGCGGCATCCGCCTCGGGGAAGAACGCATGCGCATACTTGCCGCCCTTCCCATCGAAGGGAAAACCGTCGCCATGGTCACGCTTGACAAACGCCAGCTTCACGTCTGCTTCGCTGTCTTGACGACGAGGAAGATACGCGCGGAAAAATTGTTTAATTAATTTAATTAATTTTATTTTTGGGGCATTCACTCTACCCCTCTTAATAACCGAAGGACCAACGACCCGTAGGACCAACGACCCGTAGGACCAACGACCCGTAGGACCAACGACCTGTAAAATTATAGATTGGTTCCCATATTGTGTTCGGTATACATCTGTGGCCTAATCAACATGGAGAAGACCGACAGGAAACGCCGCCTTAAATTTTTATTAAAATCGCGCCCTAAAATTTAAATTTTTATTATCTAACTGCGTAAAAATTTTAATTGAGTCTCTATAGCTTGCAGTAGCTGGTAAATTATGGAAAATGTTGTGCGAAGTTTCATTTATCAGAAAGCGGCCGAGTACAAACGTGAAGTAATCGCGCAGTAGGCTTACGTACGTGCGCCTGCCTGCGTACGTGCGTGCGTGCGTTTGGCTGCGTGCGAGCGTTTATGCACGTCTGCGTGTGGGTGCGTACGATCGTTTGTGCACGCATGTGTACGTATCCGTATATGTGCATGCGTTTGTGCGTGAAATTGCGTGGGTGTTAGGTAAATGATGATAAAAGGCTGTAAAACATTCGTGACCTGTTATCGGTGAGTGTCGACTGCGAATTGTAGAAACATGTTAGACGGCAAGATCTAAGGAAGCAGGCAGGGATCTTGTGATATACGTAACTTTCGTGATGTAATTTGTCACTAGTGATGTGTAATGAATAAGTCGAAATATTAAAATCACTTGCATTTACACGTTTTTCACACTGACTTCTATCTGTTTATTGTCACGACATAGTATTGATACAACTTTATAAATCAGAATCACTGCATAATACGATTCGCAACTTTCTCCAACTGCAGATGGCACCAGTTAACGTCATGTAAGCGTAACAAGAAGCCATTAATTTAGATTAACAGACTGCCAGGTAATTTGTACGCATCGATCAAGTGGTTGCCAAGCGACCAGTGTTGTTTACTAGGGTTATAAGCGTCACGTGAGAATAAGCCCTGCTCCACGATAGAACTCACCATGCCGGGTTCAAGTCACAAGCTACAAAGATTTCATGAATAATTATATATGTAAAATGTCACACGGCATTCTGATACTAGAGGGAATCGGCTCAGAATTAGTAAGACAACTATACTATTAGCAGAAACGATTGATAAATATACTCGGATAATAAATATCTTGATAAACAATTTCCACACAGTTTACATAACCCTACCCTACCCTACCCTACCCTACCCTACCCTATGCGATAATTAATAAATAGATATGTAAAATATCACTCAATTATATAAACAGAAATAAAAAAGAAGGATGCATTATTGTAACATGTAAACGGTTTAGAATAAATTTTGTAATAATTTTTAATTGTCACACAGTTTACGTATGAAAGCCATTCATCTGCAATGATTAATTGAAATTAAATGATTAGAACTCAGCATGCCGGCTTCAAGTCCCAAACAACGAAGATTTCATAAATAATTATAATTTTTTATATGTAAAATGTCACACGGCATTCTGATACTAGAGGGAATCGGCTCAGAATTAGTAAGGCAACTATACTATTAACAGAAATGATTGATAAATATACTCGGATAATAAATAACTTGATACCAATTTCCAAACAGATTACATAACAATACGATATTCTATACGATAATTAATAAATAGATATGTAAAATATCACTAAATTATATAAACGGAAATAAAAAAGGAGGATGCATTATTGTAACATGTAAACGGTTTAGAATAAATTAATCGTCACGCAGTTGACGAATGAAAGCCATTCATATGCGATGATTAACACATATTTGTTAAATTATTACCCGATATACACTTATATAAAACGTAAGTAAGGGTTACTATAACGTATGGACTAGAGAACATATTTAGTTACCCTAGATTTTCACACAGTAGGCCTATATATATGTAGGAATGCTACACCGTATTAATTGATTTCATCCAGCTCACCTCACACCTGGAATACAGCGCGATGGCAATGTCTGCCGATCTCTACCAAACCTACGTAGTTACACATGTAGACACTATCAATACACACACGTGCATTTCGGCGACCTAACTACGCATTTTCACAATACTTAATTGTTAGTCCTAAATGTAAAATTTTACTTGTGAAATTTAAAAATAATGTCTAGGTAGAAGTAGAGTACTTTTTTTTTTAGAATCCACACACTTTTTATCCACGCACGAATTTATCTTCATCATGATATAGATTTACTCTTATAAATGTATCTTTAATAATAAACCTGATACTCATTTCAGCATTACAGTGTCTAAATCATTATCAATATAATGTTACCTGTGTAAAGGAGCAGAGCCCGCGGCGCGTCTATCGGCGGGTGAGAGGCGCGGCTAGCGTAGCAATATAGTATACATTACAGCGTTGCGATTCTTGTCGTGCGCATAATATCTACCGCGTGCTTATTATTGTAACCAGCGCGTGTATTTCAGCCAGTAAACACAGCGCGGGTGGGCGGTCGTATCCGCCGACGGACAGACGTAACACGCGTCAACCACCATCACACAAGCGCGCAGAACGTGCACAGGTTGACCGTGACTGGATAAAGAATTCTAAAATCCAAGAGCTATCAGCAAAGACAAGAGATTACACCCAGCGGAGCTGACGCCTGCTCTCAATATCACACATACACACACGCGCCACCACAGAGCAGCGTACGCACGCATGCACGCACAAAGGTCACGATCGCACGCATGCGTGGCACACACATTGTCCGCACTACACCACACATACACGACGCACCGCACACACGACATGTATAACAACAAACAACACACATATACAAAGCGCAAAATACACACACATACACGCACGCGCACTTGCCATGCACGCGCGCTACACACACACACATACACACACACCCACACCACACACACACAGCACCACACACACACACACACACCACTGAATCGACCACACACAAACAACGCACAACACACCCACAACACGAGACACACACACACACACTCACCGCATAAACAGCGGCACACGCGGTCGAGCGCCACACACCCACACACACAAAGCATGCCCAGCACATATAAACAGCAGCGCAGCGCGCAACGCACGCACGCACACACACACGCACGCACGCACGCACGCAACACAGACACACACAAACACACACATGCCACACCACGGCGCGCGCAGCACACATAGCACACACACACACATACAACACGCTCAGCACACACATAAACACAACGCGCACGCACAGCGAGCAGCACGACACACACACACAGCACACACACACACAGCACACACACAGGCCACCCACATAAACACGACCGACACACACACAATAAACCACGCGCACCGCACGTCATGCACGCGCACACAGAACACAGTTAATTACTGGTAAATGATTAACAAACATCGACGAGATACATGACGTAGGTGTCACGTAGAAGCATTAATGATGTATCGATCGCACACAATTATGTCATGGGCAAAAATGTTTACACAATGTAGTACACGTCGGAATAAAGTTTACACCATTTATGCATGTAGTATTTTCGCTCCTGTGGGAATCGGTAAAGCGCTTGTATTGCCGCATAACCGGAGATAAGCACCAGTTTGTTAACGCTTACTGGAATCCAGACGACTCCAAAGGCAATATCGGTGAACTGCAAGGCAGTGAACTCCGCACAGTATCAAGCGAGGCGAGCACCTACGCCGGCTTGCTGTTACTCCGTGTTAGCATCGTTCCATGCGGGAACACACGGCTGTCGTGGATATAGGGCAATTCGCTGTAGTAGTATCTATTGAGTTAAAAAAAAAGTCTTCTACTAAAGCTCTAATGAGTCTTCTCAGGTAGATTAATGACTGGCATATAACCTGGGGCAATGACATGTTCTTAATCAAATAATAGATGAATGAAAGCCTCTAAAAGAAAAGCCCTCTAAGACAATTCACCCGGACTAATTCGCCGACTCAAGCGCGGACAAATGCCCGCCCGCTAGCCGCGTACAATCCCAGCCCGCCAGCGCGCGACAATCCGCCCCCATCCGCCACGGACAATCGCCGCCCTAAGCCGGCGGAACAATCCGCCCCCAGCCGCGTACAATCCCGCCGCATCCGCGGACAATCCGCCCCCAGCCGCGGAGCGAATCCGCGCCCCAGCCCCCGGACAATGCCCGCCCCAGCGCACGCGTCGACAATCCGCCAAGCCAGCGGAGCAATGCCGCCCAGCCACGGACATCCCGGCCCCCTGCAACGTACAACCCGCCCGGCAAGTCCGCGGACAATCCCGCCCCCAGCCCGGACAATCCAGCCCCCAGCCGCGGACAATCCCGCCCAGCCGTGACAATCCCGCCCTACCTCAGCCCAGCGGCAATTTGCTCGCCCACAGCGGCGACAATCCCGCCCCAGTCCGCGGACAATCGCCGCCCCGCAAGCCGCAAGACCAATCCCGCCCGCAGCCGCGATAAATCCCGCCCGCAGCCCAGCGGACAATCCAGCCCCAAGCCGCGACAATCTGCGCCGCCGCCCCAGGCAACGACATTCCCGACCCAGCCGCGGACAAATGCCCGCCCAGCCAACGGACAATGCCAGCCCCAGCCACGACAATGCCCGCCCTATGCGCGCGGAGCAATCCGCGCCCAAAGCCGCGGACAATCCCAACCCCAGCCGCGGACAATCCTGCCCCAAGCCGCGGAGCAATCCCGCACCCCCAAGGCCGCGGACAAATCTTCGCCCCAAGGCCACGGTCAATCCCGCGCGCCCAGCCAATAATTAAATCTATTGAGATTAAGTTTAATTGAAACATAATGATGGAAAAATTTTCTATAAAATATGAAAATTTTAAACTTTTTTTCCAATCAATATTCAAGTCAATGGGTTTGAAAACAGGCACATGCATCTCAGGGCTTGATCTCAACACCCATAAATTAAAAAAGATATAATATTTAAAACGTTTACATATGAAGAATAATAAACTACACGTGAATATTGATTTGAGAGTGCATGAGATATTGTGACGTTGTCTTATGGTTAGGGTGATTGTGCGCGGGGTTCATTTTCCGAGGTGGGGTAGTTGTAGAACGCCCGGAATACATTGCAGGGGGTGCTTAACGCCTAGTACCAAATTGAGACACGTTAAAGGAATTCAGTTAAGCGTTTTATATGAGTGAGTATATATCTGTTTAATATATATATATATATAATATATATACAATATATATATATATANACAATCCCGCCCAAGCCACGCACAATCCCGCCCCAGCCGCGGACAATCCCACCCCAGCCACGAACAATCCCGCCCCCAGCCGCGGACAATCCCGCCCCAAGCCACGGATAATCCCGCCCCCAGCCGCGGACAATCCCGCTCCCAGCCGCGGACAATTCCGCCCCAAGCCACGGATAATCCCGCCCCCAGCCGCGGACAATCCCGACAATCCCGCTCCAGCCGCGGACAATCCAGCCCCAGCCGCGGACAATCCGGCCCTCAGCCAACGGACAATCCCGCCCCCAGCCGCGGACAATCCCGCCCCAGCCACGGACAAT
>NW_014579181.1:0-1841 GCF_000485595.1 Priapulus caudatus
TTTGCTCGCAGCCGCGCACCGCAGGCTCCAGATCGAATTTCGGCCACTGAAAATCTACGCTGACACAGCAGGACCACCAACTCAGAAAGTTGGTGCGACCTGCCACAAAAATTTGCGTGCGTCCGCCTTTATTTACAAGCAGTCGCGTAACATAAATAGTATATAAAGATAACCATTGCCCGCCCATTAAAACAGCATACATGCTAACTTAATTAAGAGTGCTGCTCAAATAATTTTTCAATGCTCATAGGTAATGTCGGCGGGAGCTTGCTGGCTAAGGTGGCTACTTTCGCTTTTTTCTCCTCCCCGGGTCCTCGCGCTACTTTCCTATGACTTGCAACTATAGCGAAGTCAGTATTACTACTTATAGACTGACTATATATACTACTATAGATATGTATGATATGCATAACATCAATGCTGCCCGCCATACCCGCAAAGTTACAAAATGCTGCCCTAGAATCTTTAAGCATATACAGTTCACATTGCTTCTAGATATCTAACTGAATATAAACAGTCCACTTTCTACGTTAAGAAAAGTAACGAATGCAGTTAACAGCTTTGATTACGTGCGTGTCAGGTGTCACTGGTCGTGCCCTCACTCCCCACGATAACCCCTGCGATATATATAAAATTTATTATCATGTGGTCATAAAAACACTGGCCTGCACTACATGCCGGCGGTGCCACAATCGATTTCTTAGACTGTCGCGAGTTTATGTTCGTGTGGCGAATCATGCGTTGAGGGAGTTTATGCAGCTCCAGATGTTTTGGATAGGTACCCCGTCTACGTTGAGGAACGGGACGTATTATGCGCTCCTGTTTACAAGTCTGTCTAAACTGCCGTTGTGATAACCGTAGTACTTCAGCGTAATATGAGGGGAAAATGTGCCGGTCAGGAGGACTGGCAGTTTCGTAGAGATGGTGGCCCGAGCAAAAACTTGGTGGGCTCGGGCCTCCGGGTCCGAACTAATTTCGAACGCTGCCGGCGACACGGGAGCGATTTTTTCTCGTATCTTCCAAAATTTTCGCTCTCGTAATTGTTGTTACCAGAGCGCTTTGAAAGCTTACGGGAGCGAAATCGCTCGCCGCTCCCGTGTATTTTTTTCGCTGGTGTAATAATACTAATATGTATATAATGGTGTACGTACGAGTGTCAAAATGATGTTAAAGTGTACCTTAATCACTATACTTGTATAGACTTTGCTGAAGTTTTTTTTTCTGGTAGGTATCTATTTTGTCTTCATGTTGTCTTAATCACTTTACTAGTACAGAATATGCTGAAGTTTTTTTGTATTTATTTTTTCTTCATGCTGTATAGCATTGTAATTGTACTGTCCGTCAAAAATTTTATCATTTTAACTACTCAACACTATTGCTTTTATCCGATTTTTTCTCCATGAAAAAACTGTCGTCAGTACATGTATTTGTATCTGAATTACATGTATGCAATAAAGATTTAATAATAATAATAATAATACCTTGGCATCGTAGCCGTTTTTGTTATAGCTCATTCAACTCTGAGGAATAATATTTTTGGCTGTGTCTCCTGCAACGGTACCGTCGCCGATTTTTTTTCTCTTAAAGTCACGGTAGTGATGCCAGCGCCATCTATCGGCGAATAATAACTACCGTTGCTTTTGGTATGATATTATATATACGATTTTATACGATATATACGATAACCCTAACCCTAACCCTAACCCTAACCCTAACCCTAACCCTAACCCTAACCCTAACCTAACCCTAACCCTAACCCTATTAAATTAATAAAATTTAATTTTTAATTGTTGTAAAAATTAATTGTTGTTATTAAAATGTTGTAAATAAATCATGTAAAT
>NW_014579181.1:2553-17482 GCF_000485595.1 Priapulus caudatus
CCTAGGGCCTATAGTCGTAGGGACCTTTAAGGCTTTATAAATTATAATACTTTAGTATATGTTGTTTTTCATTTGCCCTTGTCCCTTGTGCAGGTTCACTTTTAATCTAGTTTCGTTCAATCCCCTCTTCTGATGCATTGAACATAAATATCAAGGCAATTATTAATTCATTAGGGTCATTTAGGGCTCATACTCATAGTCATAGGGTCGGTACAAGGATAGAGCGTGGCGAGATTAAGAACTATATGTAGCGTAACACATCGCTTTGCTCTCACAACCATGCTTTCTATCCTTGAGCATAGGGTCTATGTNTAAGCAAGCATGTCATGAGAGAGCATCACATAGCAAAGTGTTGACAAATGCATTGCCATTAGTAAAAATGGCTGGTGTCCTCGGCGACACGTTTAATAGCCAATTAATGCTGAGAGGGTCTATGTCCCCCAGGTATACCGGAACGTACGTACCCTGGTGGCTATCTGATATGGTTAGGGTTAGGGAGTAGGCGTAGGCGACTCCCTATAGACTCGTTAGTGGAGTAGGCGAGGTACGGTCCGGCATATTAGATAGTACCAGGGTACGTTCCGATATATCGAACCGTACCCCCAGGGTACATTCCGATAGTACCCTGGGGGACATAGACCCTCTCAGCATTAATTGGCTATTAAACGTGTCGCCGAGGACACCAGCCATTTTTACCAATGGCAATGCATTTGTCAACACTTTGCTATGTGATGCTCTCTCGTGACGTGCTTGCTCAATCCTACTCCTAGTTTGTAACTCCGGGCCTCATTTTCACAAATGTGCTAAACTAAGCCATGGTGCTTAACTAGGCTTAGGCCGATGTGCTTATCTGTGTTCTCGGTAACACTCTTGGCCCTAGTCTAGAAGACATGTCCCACAAGACTTTATGTCTACAATACAATACACAATGGGCCATGTCTTCTAGACTAGCTCGACACTGTTACCTATTAATAGTACTATTTTATATTTAACTTAAGTCATTTTTCAGCTAACAACGGATCACTAGCTATACATTGGCTTTGTGATAAAGTCAAGTATTTGTCACTAGTGATGGGACAAGCTCTCTTTACGCGAATATTGGAGAGAGGCTACATGACTCAAGATGACTTTCCAAGAAACAGATCCGATAGAGTAACAGAGCAGGATGATAATACAGTCGCACCCACATTTCCAGACTTAAAGGAGTTGCCTCCAGAACTAGGTAAAAAACAACAGTATCACATCAAAAGATCCATTAGCGTGCAGAGTTGAAAACCCATCCTCGACAGGTTAACATTTATGACTGGGTGGAACTTCTTACACACAAGAACTTCTGCATGTCGTGTACAACTTTCTTCTTTTATGGTATCTTTTTCACTGGGGTGAACTAATATATTGCGTTTTTTTGGGAACAATCTAGTACTTTTCTAATTGATATGTGACGAAAACAAGCAGCAGTGCCTGAAATGTCTGGTGATAGTTTCAACAGTGATTTGCATTCAGAATTGAATTAGTATTGCGAATGCATTATCGTGATACCAATCCTTGCAGTCATTTGTTACATGTTGGCTGTGCCACGTCTAATTGCCTGCCCAAAAGTATGGTTACGCAGTCCCCGTGATAGACAGTGCCTAGGGTATGTGCAGGGCTGGATGTATAGCTAGGATTATAGTGAGTGAGTCGGTGCGCTGCACCCTAGCCTATATATATAACTGTGTAAACATGCGGTGCACCATTTCTTTATCAGCGCTGGGGATCCTGTCTCACCTGGGAGCCACTGATCTGTGTCTCGCATCCTGCGTCTGGAATGAACTAGCTGATGATGAGGTGCTCTGGGAAAGGTACGTGCAATATCTAGGTGAGGATAGGTGTGTGGGCATGAGGTTAAGGTTCTATGTGAGCATGGTATTGGGTTTTGGGATGGATGTATTCGGTGTGGGAGATGATGCATTGGGGTAGGATATAATGTATTGGGGGTGGGTGGGTTATTAGGTGGGTGGTGATTAATAAGTGAATCAATCCTACCAATCTTTTATTTAGTAATCTTGTCTAATCTCTCAATACTTGAGGTTATGTATGCTGAACGTTATCCGTGCTGAAGGTTATTCGTGGTGTGTCAGCTCACTGTACACATACGTTATCTGTCAGTAGCTGTTAAGTGACTGACGACAGAATTATGCAGGTTCCATGTCAATTTCTCATGTAGTGATTAAATAATGAAGATCCCTGATGATCCTACAGTAAAAGTTCTAGTGTAATGTGTACATATAGTAAACCAGATAAGACTAAGATAATTTATCATATAATATTATATACATATATATATATCACTGACCTTCTACATCGATTACTAGGTGAGGATATATACATCTATTTTGTGTGTGGGTGTGTGCCTGCATCATTGCATTCATGCATATGGGTCTGTGAGTGTATATTTACTATTCTGATATGTTACTAGTGTATTTGATTATATTCTTTGTTTCTTTAGTATGTGTAGGAATACGTGGCAGTATGTCTCCATATATTGGGATAAAACTACAATGCTGACATGGAAGCAAATCTATCTTCTCCTGGATGAGGGCAGCTTAACTTTCAATGCTGATGCATCAATGGTATGTATTCAGTTTGTCATCATGCTGTTACACATAATGTTACTGTTTATACCAGTATCATACTGCTATGTGTAAACTCCACAGAAAACTACACAATTACTGCATGTAAATAGTTATCAAAGCTCAATTAATTCATTGATTTCTTGTTCAAATTTTTAGGGAATGGCATATTTTTTCAAAAATGGTCTCCTTAAAGACTCACCAGTGGATATTGCAAAGTTCTTTCATTCAACACGGCAGCTGAGCAACAAACAAGTGCGCATCTACTTAGAAGAAAGGTAAGAGTTATTTAAAATTCGTAATAAAGGTGGAAAAGATGGCAGCATGTAACCTCGTAATCAAGTAGAACCATCTCACAATGAGCAGCAAGAGAGATGGAGATTCTTTCATGTGGTTAACAATTTTTAATGTGTTGTTGATAGACGAATTAACTATTTCTGCATGATATCTGATTGGTCAGTCTGTTGTTCTGTTTCTGCTTGGTTAATGAAGTAAAATTTTGAAGTATAAATCATGGTAAAATCTCCATGCTTACTGTTTTAAGCAGACTGTTGATTAGTAGAGCACTGCGTGTTCAGACTCTGCTATTAGCAGTCCTTTCTTGCAGGCCCTATGTACTCGACTACCTGTTAAATATGCAGAGCTATGAGCGAGAGTTCTTGCCCAATGCCTTGCGTAAGCTCTTCGCACGGATAGAAGCCCCAAGTGATAGAGGAAGCTACCTAGCAACTCTGCTGCAGAAATTCTCCAAACGCTTCTGCCAGTGCAATCCCCAGACTGGCCTTCAAACAGGTGCATGTGCTACGTTCACCCAGTCAACACGTTACATGGCTCTATTCTCGTGTTCACAGATAAACTTATGATCAGTGATGTGTTGGGGTAGAAATGATGTGCTAGTTTGCATCGATACATGGATTTTGTACCAGTGCAAACTATGCGATGTCATTAGAAGATGGGTTTGATAATAGTTAATCTTAGCATCTGCCAGAGATAAGAGTTAATCTTGCTTTCTCACAGAGGTAATATTTTAGCTTCGCCCAGAGATAAGAGTTCATTTTAATTTCTTACAGAGCCATGAGTTAATTTTTGCTCCTCATAGAGGAAGGAGCTTATCTTAGCTTCTCTCAAGGTGGCTGTCATGCTGATCTTTTCTCTTTTCCTTCACAGACGACGTCTTCGTTCTCTGCTATTCCCTCATCTTGCTCTCTGTCGATCTGTTCTGCCCGCACGTGAAGAACAAGATGTCGAAGCGAGAATTTATCCGTAATGTGCGCGGCGCAATCCCCAATTCTAACGACGATCTCGCGGGGCACCTCTACGACAACATCTACCTGGTCGGACACATCGCTCCCGGTGATCGATTGTGACACCACGCTGACGAAGGACGCTGACACCATTTACGTCGGTTACTCCATGGTGGGACATAGGTGGCGCTAACGACATGCGGTTGATCATTGGTGTGGAACAGCAGTGTAAAAATGTAATCATAGAGGGCAGCACTGAGCAGTAATAGGCGGGTAAATATAGAATGTGCTTTCCAGAGCGCTCAAAATGAAAGGAAAGGAGTGAGGAGGCTACAGACAAACAGGAAGGTTGAGGTAGGTTAAGTAGAAACCAGGGATTCTTACTGTAAAAACGATGAATACGTTCTTACAGTAAAACGTTGTTATGACACAAGGTATTTTCCTGATGCCTAAAGGAATCGCGAGATAATCCTGATGTCTGCCTCATTAGCTTTTACTTTAACATGTAGATATTACGCATGTTTTTAGAGTAGGTGGTATTTTGTGAGGAGTCTGTTGGTGTACTGAATGCATCTTGAAGTGTGGAGCGAATGTGGTAAAAATAACTTGGAACGTTTTTAGGTTTTATAGTCTGTGCTAAGGAACAACCAGCAAGGTTATACCTAATCACTTACTATAGTTTGTGAACATAAGAGTGAATGCAGATGGAACATAAGAGTGGGAGCTTACAGGAATGTATTGATCCACGAAGCTGGGAATCCAAGCACTTAATGCTACTGCTCAGAACTACAGTTCCCCCTCTAGATGAAATTGCCAGTACAAATTGACTGCAGCAGGGAGTGTAGCCACCAGATAAACCGAGTAAATACAAGGTTTCTACTTCTGACGGCACGTAGCCAGTTACTGTGGTGTGTATACATTATACAGGTAACATAGCGTGATTGCTTTTATAAATCTTTGCATGTGTTGAAGCTCTGGTGTGTTATGCGATCAAATAATACTACTGCAATGTACATACAAAGTGTACATGTTTAGTACACTAGCTCGATAGGTGTTAATTATTTTATAGATGGTACTAGTTGTAATGGTTACCAATATAAGACAGTGTATAGTCAGGAACTGATAATCACGACGAGAGTTCAGTTATGGCTTCTACGCCTACGTATGCATAGAAGAGGTTTCTATTCATTCATGCCAAGTATCTATGAGCCTATCCTCACCAGGGAAAACCCAGTGCAATACACCTACTGTGTGCTTGCGTGCGTGCGCATGTGCCATGTTGCATGGTCGTATTACTTACCTGTACTACACACATCACTCAGCGCGAGACTAGGCTGGGGAAATGTATGCAATTCGTATTCCGTACCAGGTTGTAAATAGCATCATAGTGACTTCGCTGGCAGACAGAGATAGTTGCTTGTAGCATGTGACCCCGTGCGATGACTGCGTTGGTCAATGCGCGGTTATCGTTAAAATGTTTCCATGTTGCAGTTAAAACTATTCGCGGGCATTCCTGCCCGTATTTTGACTCCTTGGGCACATCGCGTGCTGTGGGGAGGTGGGGAGGGGATAGGGCAAAGGGGATGAGCTACAGGTGTCGTCACTGATATATCTCTACTGCTATTATCTAGGAAGCCCTGGGTGAGAGATCAGTGTCAACCCAGTCTGTTGGCACTTTTAGTAATAGTTTGTAGAATTGTCAATCATTCCACCCCATTCCATCCCCCATACACACACATACTACATCTGCGTGCACGCGTAGGCCTACCCCTGCACACGAAATACCGATATCGACACACAGACATGCACAAGCACACGCACCACATCCCCCCATGTACGGGATATGTAAGTGATGTGATTTCTATAGTGTCTGCGTAAACATGTAGATAGAAAGATGCTGGTTGTCGTTTTATAATAGTAAACGCTGCTCAGTGACATGACGTGAGCTGTGTGCACTGCGCATACATGTATGTCAAGAATACATAATAGAGATTATATGTACTATTATGTACTCTTGATGTATGTGCACACACGCGTACATGTGCTCCCAAGATTGCACATTGTGTGCGCGTGTGCGCGAGGAAACTGTGATAGTTGAACTAATAATTGGAGTTATATATATATATATATATATAGTTGTTTAGAACCAGACGTGTTCTAGGTTAGTGGCTATAGTAATCGTTCAATGTTTTGCTTGTTTGCAAACTATTATTTAATTGTTGTCGCATTTCAACCGTTTGTTGTCGATATTATCTTTACTGTCGTAGAGAAATAGGCGCTAGCATTTTCTCAGCGGCTGTCATCGTTACGCGCAGTTGTGGAGCCAGCATACGTACGGGAATGTACACTGCATGTCTGCAATGCCGAACGGATGTAGAAATCATACACATCTGACAGATCTGGTTGTCTTTATTAACTCCTGATGTTGATGTACGTGTTTGTCGAACACGAAAGCACAAGAGCGTTCGTTTCAAATAACCATCTTTCACAGGTATCGATTTTCTATAGCGCGTTGAATCCTTCGCTGTCGTTCAGTAATGCATGAAACGTGCGCGCGCAATTGCTGAGAGAGGAAAGAGAGAAAGAGGGCGAGTCATTGTACCCCGGGTATTGTACACGTACGCCGTCATTACGCAATTGCATTCATGATTACCGCATTTGTAACCAAAATCACGAAAGCTCACTGGGGACGCTGCGTACGGTATTCAGTCAACGCGGACGTAAATATGTCATCATCATGCATGCGAATGTGACCGCCGGCGGTGGTGCGGTCCCGTCGAATTGTCGTAGTCATGACAGCGCGCATCTGTCGCCTGTGATTGGCAGTAGCGGCTAATCGCGTGTCAATTAGGAAATTTCCGTATCACCAAACCGGTGACAGAGACGGTGGGAGGGAGGGAGAGACGGGGAGTAGGAGGCAGGCTGGTAGAAAATGGGGAGGTGGGGTAGGGGGTCAGACAGACAGAGTGAGAGGGAAACAGCGAGAGAATGGGCGGAGGGAGAGCGAGAGAGAAATGCAGACAGTGAGGCTCAGGAAATAGTAGAAATACAGGCCGGGACAGGTAAGGGCAATTTTGTCAGCATGAGGATTTGGGTCTGGGCGCGGGGCAGTGGCGCGGGGAAGGAAGATGGTGCGAATGATCACCGATTGGCGATGAAATATTTCGATAATATTAGACTTACCCCTGCGTTTTACAACTGTATAGATGTCATGCGTTTTGTGCCATCGTTAGGATATCGACGCCCCAGAAAGTTTTATATGGTATGAAAAAACCTATTCTCATTTTTTATGGAATGTCTCTATCGGCTTACTGTAAACCCGATGCTACTTAAATTTGCCGTGATTGTTGCTGTCGTTGTTTTACCAATAGAGATTGCTGTGAATAAACCCTTCACCGCTGATGAAAGAGAAAAAACCGCAATTTTTCTTTTGTGTTTTGTTCTCGTCTGTCGTTATAGTTACGAACTCAATAGCAACAATTTCCTTAAAACAACGAGGTGCCAATCAATTAATCAATCAATTAATCCAGTTAAGGCATTGATTATTAGTTAGTTGACATTGCGGTAAAGGAACCAACTTAGCTTGGTAGTCTACCGTTTACACATTTACGAATATCATGGACCTACTTAGGGGTTGAGCCCGACGCAAACAAGACATCTATTGTCCTATAACAGACCAGGATTTTTATCTCTGTCCTATGTCAATATTATGTCTATCGATATATTATATATGTATTATTTATATATGTATAAATGTATATAAATATATGTATATCTATCCATCTATCTATGCATATTTATCTTTGTCTTCTCTCTTTGTTCGTGTCTTATCTAGACATTTACGTGTGCGTTGGCGCCGACAACAATCTTTTAGATTTCTGTCTGGAATCTGTTAGGAAACCGCAGAATCGTTCAGTGTTCGCACGTACTTCCCGTTTTGTTGTCATTCAAGTACCCCCACCCCCTCTCTCTCTCTCTCTCTCTCTCTCTCTCTCTCTCTCTCTCTCTCTCTCTCTCTCTCTCTCTCTCTCAGTCGCCTCTAGGTTTTCATCTAGTAGTTAATGATTAGGGAAGCTTGGATATTATATAATACATAAGCGTTAAAGATGAGCAGCGGTTGCAAAATGTACTTCTTAAAGGGCTGGCTACCCATATTTATAATTGAAACATTAATTGTAGTGTTTACTCAGATTGTTTAATCAGTTTAATAGACTGTGGACATGTGCTCAATAGGCGCGTTCCAGCACTGGCCGCGAATTTAGCCGGGATGCACCATCCCTGGTTTTTGCATGCGCGATCGGAAATACCGACGATTATTCCAACAAGTGTGAACGCCAATAATTCTCACTTAAATTAATCGCGATCAGCATCAGCCGCCTTCCAGATCGCCACATTTGACTGCGATTATTTGGAATTAGCGCGAATTATTTGCCACCGAGGCGTCGTCCTGTGTGAACGCTCGCGAAATAAGTCCCCGGCTATTTCTATCCCATTATTCCAGACGCGAGGTGAGCATGTGAGCATGCGCAGTGAGCATCATTCCGCAGCAGTGAGCTGCGGCAGTTCGTTGAATAGAATCTTTATCGCTCGGCCGATTAGCCGAGATATTTTTCCGCCTGTGTGAAACAACCGACACAATTATCTCGGTATTTCCATCGCGATTAGCATCGCGGTTTTTCTTGTGTGTGAACACGCCTATTGTCTATTTTCGGAATGGGTTTACGAGGGCAAGATAAATAAGATCACACATACCTAACGTCTCGTACACGTAGATGCTTCCTGTGACGTCGCAAAACAACGTTCGAATCGCAAGGCTTCCAATTACGACACCGCGTCACGCAGGCCTACAATGTCCTGCAGTATGGTAGCCGAAAATGGAAATGAAAATGTATTAGAATAATTAACCAAAGATACCTGTAGCATTCTCGGCTACCGTACTACAGACCGCTGACTCATTGTTTATCTGCTATAGCGACAAAAAGCTTGCTGCTAGCTAGCTCCAAGAAACGGTATTGCTAGGGTTAGAATATAATGACGTTATTGATGTATATTGACGTTAGTCACACAGCCTGGTTGGGTTAGCTGCTAGCCAGTCTGTTAGTGGCGAAACATAAATATGTAGCATTAGCTCGATCTATGCTGTAACAATATAACATGACGAGCTTATATATTATCAGGAGTTAATGAAGACAAACATTGTCTTCATTAACTCCTGATATTATGAAATTCACGAGGCCGGAGTTCACACTCGCTGCGCGCCGCTCGACTGACTGCGTACCTATGGAAGGCCATTACTTCCAAAACCTACCCATTTTAATCGCGCTTTAATCGCGCTTAAAATGTATTTTAAGCGCGATTGAATTCCAGCCAATCAGAACAGTGGTTTTTACATCCGCGATTTAATAGATTTTTAAGCCGCGATTAATCCAGCCAATCAGGAATCAGTGGTTTGTAATCGCGATTAAAATAGATTATTAAGCGCGATTAAATAATAGGTTGTGTGTGTGTGTCGGTGTGTGTGTGTGGCGTGTGCCTGGTGGTGTAGGTCGCAGTGTGTGTGTGGTTGTGTTGTGTGTTGTTGTGTGTGTGTGTCGTGTGTGTGTTGTGTGTGTGTCTGTGTTGTGTGTGTGTGGAATGTGTGGTGTCGTGTATATATATATATATATATATATGATTATATATATATATATATATTGTGTGTGTGCGTGTGTGTGCGCTGTGTGTGTGGCGGTGGTGCGTGGGCGGTTTTAGTTGTGTGTGTGTGTGTGCTGTGTGCGTCGCAGCTTGTCAATCCGTGTTCGGCTGGCACTGGTTGTTGTGGGGTACGTGTGTGTGCCGTGTCTATGTGCTGTGTCTACGGTGCGGTGTGTATGGTGTGTGTGTGTGTGTGCCGGTTGTGTGATCGATGTGTGTGTGCCAGTGTGTGTGTGTGTGTGTGTTATGTATGTGATGTGGGGAGAGGGTTTGGGTGCTGTGAACCATCGTTTCGTTTGTGTGTCAGGTTGGTTATGGAAGGCCGTTGGAACGTTGGATGATCGTCACCATACATTGCATGTGTACCCATCAACCATACACACATATATTGTGCCTCGATTACTCGTCTTACTTACTAGCCTGACGTAGGATGCTTTAATCACGGGGCAGTATATACGTTATAGCATATTAAAGCATATATGCTAAGATAAGTCACAGCATTGACAGTGTTATAACAGTATGGCTATATTGTGATTATTATATTACAAATAATAACAGATAGCAAACGTCTATATAGAACTGACACACGCACCACGCATAATAATAATAATTATAATAATAATAAGTAATAATTGATTTATACTGTGTACATTCGCCTAGTCAATTTACATAAGCATGCGCATGGTTTAGTTGTGATTCATTGCATTGTTCTCTTGATTTTTGATTTGTATAAGTTGACTCATGAAATTATCACGCGCTTACGTTTGCAAACGATCTTGATGTACATGAATAGATACGCGGCCTATAGATAAGTTACGCAAATAACCACACAGCACACACACCACACACACACACCACACACACACACAACACACACACACACACACACACACACACACACACCACCACAAACACAACCACACACACACCACACACACACACACACACCACAAACAAACACCACACACACACACCGAAACACACACACACACACACCACACAGCCTTACAGCCTACACACAACACACACACAACACACACACCAACCACACACACACACATCACACACACCACATTACACACGCACCACACGCGCGCCCACAAAAACCTATACCTATTTCTAATCGCGCTTAAAATCTATTTTAATCGCGATTAAAAACCACTGTTCTGATTTGGCTGCGGATTTAATCCGCTTAAAATCTCCCATTTATAATTCGCGATTAAAAACAATGTTATGAGTTGGCTGGAATTCAATCGCGCTAAAATACATTTTTAGCGCCGATTTAATAATAGGTAGGGCTTTGGCGGTACACTGCCTTCCATAAAATACTGCCTTGCATAAAATAGGTAGGCCTGCCCATAGTACACTGACGTCTCACGCATGAATTGACCGCCACGTGCTTGATTAGCATCGCGAGCACCGCCGTCGGCCGCAGTGCTCAGCGATCAGGGGGTTATTAACGATTAATCACGGCTGAGCATACGGCCGAGGATTTGTCAGCTACGGATGAGGTGAGGCGCAGTGTGGGTAGTGATCGGACGCTATGATAGTAGCAGAGGTAGTGGAAGGTGTCGGGTGCGGTGTAAGCTTCGGCTGTCTTCGTTGTTGGTTTATAGTATAGAGGTGTGTTGTCGTACACAGACTGTAGGTGGCGCATACGAACCTACGATATACCTGCTTCTCTGTGTGCGTGCATCAGCGTCATGCCGACTCAGGTAAGAAGGACACGTTATATAATATGCGCGGGCGTTAGTTTCGTCGTGGGTGTGCGTGCGTCGCGTGCTGTGCTGCGGCGTGCGTGCGTGCCGTCGTGCGTGCGTGTGTGGTTGTGTGTGTGTGTGGTGTGTGTGTGGTGTTGTGTGTGTGTTGCTGTGTGTGTGTGTGTGTGGTGTGTGTGTCACGTTGGAGTGTGTGTGTCGTGGGCCCGGTGTAATGCCGTGTCGATCGTGCTCTTCGTGTGTGTATTAGATATAGTGTGTGATGCCAGAGATGTCCTCCTAAACTACGGACGGTCATGTTTATGCTCGTTGGAATATGAAGCATCATGCAGTTCGCGTTCCACTGATTCATAATTGATTAAAAATTATGGATGCTTTAAAGCTTTTACGCGTATTTGTTCGATAACGATTACTAGTAGGCCCTATACCTACGATAATTTACCAGTGCAATATAGTTATAGAGTATTAGTGCATCACGTGATAAATCGTTTGAAAGATTCCATGGATAACGTGCGCAGGTACTATGCCAAGCAATAGTGCCCGCCTCAGCGGGCACTATGCTTGCGCGACGCAATTTGTTATTTACTAAGCCATTGTGTTCACGTCACGAATCTCTCTGGCGTTCTGGGCGCACGCAAGAGTTAGAATTTAATGGCGGTTGTGGTTTGTTGTCGAGGCGTTTTGTTACATTTGAATGCCACCGGCAAATTTTAGGGAGTATAAGAAGGTTATATGAGATTGAAAAGTAAACAGAAACACTAATTGTATTTCCATACTTTTTTATTTTGTAAAATAACACACAATATACTACTTGCTTGGGTTTCACTAGAAATTCGTTTTGACGTAGACAGTTTAACTTACAATTTGAAATTGTTTCGTTTATAAGAAACTTTGTCTTATTCACTTCATATTTTGCCAAGTAGATATGGCAACTACAGTCATGTGACTGCACTAAAAACGATTAATGCCTGTTGTTGGGGGGCACTTATTGCTGTTCATAGTGTTTGCTTTTGGGAAGAAATAGTGCTTCTCTCCGCTCTGCACTTCGCACCTTCGCTCCAGACAACACTATGAGAGCGATAGTGCCCCCACAACAGGCATTAATATATAAGTAACGCAACTACCGGTTATTTATATTATTATGTTATACCATCACCTTCCCACGCAGGCGCATATAATGTCGTGCCCATCGTAGGGCATGCATGCACCACGCCACGCGCGCAGCTCACGCATGTTAATTAAACCAGTGCAATATAGTTATAGAGTAGTCACGCAACTACCGGTTATTTATATTATTATGTTATGCCATCATTAATGCCATAATTGATATATGCCATCTCTAGCCATTATAAGAATTGACACAATATTGCAATCATCATTTGGTAAGCGTAATTAAGTAATTTGATAATATAGCTGATATAGCCTCCTACCCCCACCTTCCCACGCAGGCGCATAATGTGTGCACGTAGGCGCATGCATGCACCACGCACGCGCGCAGGCACGCACGACGCACACATGCCGACACATTGATTATCAATCGCCACCGCTAAATTTCACGGTTAACCCGCGGTGAAACATGTTGCGCGAATGAATTCGAAGGTAGGTTCTCTTGGAGCGAGAATGTGAGCTCAGACAGCGCTCGACCCTTGCAGATTTCGTGCGATCCGAATTGTTTAACAGTTCAATCATTGTAATTACCAAACAAACAAAGCTTATAGACAGCTCTACTTGGAATTCAAGATTCCATCATTTCCATAGTTTCATTGTTCCCGCATACGGATTTACAGGCCGGGCACCAACTCTCTTTCTCTATCATTCAATGTATAGGCACAACAGACGTGATGCTGAAACCGACCTTCATACAGCTGAGGACGACATCTGATGGAGGATTCTTTGTACGTCTCTGAAATGAACGCCGTGAGAAAGACGTGCAAGCGTCACTGACTACAGTGACGTAACTATAACTGCTGTGACTCCACACGAGGATAAAACAATATTCGGGTCATTGTCCGGAAAAACACACGTCTTTACAACTGATGACAGCGATATAAAAGCCGTCGAAAATGGTAAGCTGCTATCTTAGATGTAATCGTGAGTGATCACTGTGTGTGCATGTCACACGCGTACAGGCAAGTGCATTCATTTAGGTGATTGCCTTCCGAGATATTTCGTTTGACGGCCCAGGTTAAGGTGAACGGCAATCTGTAGGCCCCCCCCCTATCCTTCGCGCTGAGACTTAACTTAAGTTGCTGTCGATCGTGTCACACTTATAGCGAACAACACCCGCAATTTAAATTCAGAACCACAAATATTGTTTCTTTACACAACCTATACAAGCATTATCAGTTGCTAGGCGCACATATAGATCCGTTCAGCTTATTCTCAAGTTATTTTCTCAGTCTTTATTTTGTCGAGGCGTCGTGGAAAAAACACGTTGATAGTTAATTTTACTCTCACGAAGAGCGGCAATATTATGTCAACAACGCAGCAAATATATCACAGCAAGCCTAGACTTGTGCAATAGTCCCCCCCCCTCCATCCCCTCTCTCGCTTCATCCATTGTGATTATAGCAATATTTTGCTCAAAGCCCCGCATGTTGCCTTCATAAGTATAGCAGCAGGGCTTTAGTAATTACGATGCTTCGCGCTGATTATGTGTGCTGGCGAGGTTATTCATACTGCGAGTAATATTGCCTGTCAGCTTGAGCCCAGGTTGCGGGTGTCGCGTCTGTATATTATTATCGCCGTTATATTGAGTTACCATCGTCCGAATCCATCCATTTGCAAATGCCGAGAAGCATTCACATTAATGTCGCCAACCCGAGCATTGCGTAAATATATTATGCTGTTGTTTCCGGTCGCTATACAAGGTCACATAATACACAAACATACTTATACGTGCTCATCGAAAGCGTTCATTAACGCCTTTCTATGGAAAGCCATCCCCTTCAAAAATCATTTTCAAACATTTCAAATACACAATTTTAAATCAATTTTAAACATTTCAAATTAATTAATAAAAATACAAATTACTTTATATTGTTCGAGAAATTTAAATTCAAAATTTAAAATCAATTCACAGAATAACAAATCAATTTATTAACTTGCAATTATTCATTAACGCCTTTCAGCTTACATGTCAGCTGCTGCGTAAATCATCGAGTGCAATTGTTTTTTGTTGGATGATTAACTGGGTTGGTATTAATTGGCCTGAATCGAGTGTTAAATATGGTGGTTACATGGTAATAGAAAACTACCTTTCTGTGTTATATAACTTCTCAGTGATGGGAAAAATATGCTCATGTGACTCATAGGTATATAAATAAACACATGTGTGTGTGTGTGTGTGTGTGTGTGTGTGTGTGTGTGTGTGTGTGTGTGTGTGTGTATGTGTGCGGCGATCGCGTCGCGAGCGGATGCGTTCGGCGTGCTAAGCGAGCGTGCCGTACGTCGCGTGCGTCGCGTGTGTTTGTGTTGTCGCTTAACTGTATGTCACTTTTTATGTTAATTATTTGTGTAGATTAAATCCCGTTATTGTGTAATCAGCTCATTGCACGCGTGATGCCGGTGTACCGAGATCCTGGGCTCAATTGCCAACATCCTTTATATGCACACCGGCCGGCATCCCACATACGTGCCATGCAGACAACCATGCGCCAGG
>NW_014579181.1:18091-20218 GCF_000485595.1 Priapulus caudatus
TCTTACTCTCCCTCTCCCCCGCATCCTGCCCTTACTCTCTCTCTCTCTCTCGCTTTCTCTCGCTCTCTCTCTCTCTCCCTCTCTCTTTCTCTCTTTCTTTCTCTCACGCCCTGCCCTCAGCCTCCCTCATGCTATGCCCTCAGCCTCTATAATGTCATGCCCTCACCCTCTCTCACGCCCTGCCTTCAGCCTCCCTCATGCCATGCCCTTAGCCTCCCTCATGTCCTCTCCTTTCCCTCTCCCATCATGCCATGCCCTCAGCCTCTCTCATGTCATGCCCTCACCCTCTCTCACGCCCTGTCCTCGGCCTCCCTCATGCTATGCCCTCAGCCTCTATAATGTCATGCCCTCGCCCTCTCTCACGCCCTGCCCTCACCCTCTCTCATGCCATGCCATCAGCCTCTATAATGCAGCCTCTCTCATGCCCTGCCCTCACCCTCTCTCATGCCCTGCCCTCAGCCTCCCCCATGCTATGCCCTCAGCCTCTATAATGCCCTGCCCTCACCCTCTCTTATGCCCTGCCTTCAGCCTCTCCCATGTCCTCTCCTTACCCTCTCCTATGCCCTGTTCTCACCCTCTCTCACCGCCCTTCCCCGTGCTGTGTCCACGTGTCCTATCCTTGCATCCCCACGTCAATGCTGTTTTTTGACGGCATAATGGCTAAGTGCATGAGTACTGCAGAATCGACAGTATGAAGATATCGATAGTACGAACAACGTTTGCTGTCTTCCAGGTAAATGTGTGCCGACAAGAACTGTAAAACACGTAACGCGCATGTCGGTGAAATTTCACATCCGCGTCTCCATCCGGCATTGATCAGCGTCCTAAAATCACATAGTCGGCTTTCTTACGGGACATGGAAGAAGTGCAGACACTTTCTAAACTAGCTGGTGTTGATATAATATATATATATATATATATATATATATATCGGTTATCGGTTATGTATGAGATATGAGACTGTAATTCTTTCATGTGATTCTAGTGCGAAATGCGGCGTCGATAAAGGAGGTGCGTTTTTAACGCATAAGATTTATCCCGAGAGTGAAAGCTTTCAACTGATCATCACCACAGCAGAGGTAGCAGGTAAGTGGTGTGTGGCAAGTATGCAGTATAGTGTTTCGTTCGTTAACTGACCTCTATCTGTCTGAGCACGAACGACAACCGCGCCCTTGATTATTGTTGATAGGTCATCTAAACACATCTCGCAAAGCATTGTATTTTGACTTGGATGATACCCTTATTTTGAAGGATTGGCTAGAGCTGCTTGGCATTCACACCAGGTAGGTGGATAGCGGATTCGGGCCACATCTAATAGGTTGCTCGACCGGCGTGTCTTCACTGGCCAGGGGAAGATAAACGCGCGAATATCATGTAACTGTGAATTACCTACGTGTGTTTAATCTACATCTCATCCGCGACTCGTTTGCAGGACTGTCGTTAGAGGTTGCCCTAGAGGCGTTTGGTGAGCATTTCGTCGCCTACTGCCAGGAGATGGGTTACGGCAACATCCTGCGAGTTTTGGGCAGCAATCTCAGAGAATACATGAACAACCTAGACACCCTACACGATCACCTAGAGCTACAGTATAAGGGCATGGACGCCCCGTCGTTCAGGTAGACGACAGCAGGAGTCCCACATGCTCTAGCCCCTTTCCTCGGCGATATTCAATTTATATATATATATATATATCTACTATATAATAGTAGAAAGAGCCGAAGTGTCGTTTTCCGTATCTCCTCCGAAACCGTGCCACGTATTCTCACGCAAATCGAGCCGGGGCCCCTTCTGGACGTCCCGAATACATTCCGCTACGTTAGAACACGATTTTTCGATCATAAAGTGACTTTTGGAGGCAATTTTCTAAAAAGTTATATATGTGCCCGAAGAAACTTCGGCATTCATCGGAAACCTGCACCAACTTTTAAGATAGCCAAATCCGCATGCGCACACACGCACACACCAAAACCATATTGCGCCTGCGGTGATTTAAAAATTTAAGACAAACCCAACGAGAGACGGCTGCAATTGTATGTGTGTGTGTGTGTGTGTGTGTGTGTGTGTGTGTGTGTGTGTGTGTGTGTTGTGTGTGTGTGTGTGTGTGTGTGTGTGCGCGCGCGTGTGTGT
>NW_014579181.1:20243-40821 GCF_000485595.1 Priapulus caudatus
GACGCCTCCTCTAACCTGTTCACAAGCTCCTCTCGCCCCGCGCCTCTTTTCCCAAATGACTCATCAACACCATCGCCCGCGTCTTGTCGTGACACGGAATGTCCGAAAGGTGGAGCCCCGTGTTGCGCTAGCTACTTCCAGCGCTGCGCACGCGAGAGAGGGCAGAGGAATGCCATGCAGTCGATTCTCCTCCATAGTATTCATCTGTCGCCTTCAGACGCAGCGGTTCCACATCCGCTCCTCCCTCTCGGGCGTCGCGATGCCCAGCCGGCCGCTCCCACCGAGTCCGAACACGTCTGGTTCGACCGCGGCTACGAACACGGCTGTGCGTGCTGATCGATGAAAGCGGTGAAGTCGCATTTCGACGCGCGGCCTTACGATGTCGAACATGTTCAGGCAGCACCAGCCTCCCGGGCTGCTGCTTGTACGCGCACCAACCCGCCGCAAGCACGACCCGGCCCGCCTGAGGATGCTCAAGGTCACGATAAAGATGATGTGGAAGGGGAAAGCCGGGAGAACGTGTCGACCGCGAGCAGGAGTTCGCGGGATTGTGGCTCGGGTTGGAACAAGCATGCTTGTCGCTTGGTCGAAGAAGCCTGTTCCGATTAAGGGCGTCGCCATTAACGTCGATGTCCCATCCCTCCGATGGTGATCCGTATGTACCACTGGCAGATGTGTCGCTGAGGTCAGTATCCAGAGTTGCCACAACCTACAGACAGCAGAAGGAAACGCGGTCGATGTGAGTGGGACCCGCTGAAACACCATGAGGAAGGCCATGCAGGAGTAATGAGACTGAATGGGGATTGCTGCTACTTGAATTATTTTATTTGAGCATTTTAAAATGGATTCCAATCATCGAGTTATTTAATTTGATCCTTATTAGCCTTGTCTCTTATATAAATAATACGGACAAGTTGAAAAGACACATCAACAGAACGATTTCTAAGAAGACAAACTTGAATTTTATTGGCGGGCTGTGTAGCTTATCCTGGCACTCCTTTCAGAAAAATAAAAAATTATCAATATAACGGGGCCTTGCACAAGAACTTTATTTACGATCAACATATTGTGTAGCGGCACTGAAGAACTTTATTTACATCGAATAAACGAAGCTTTTTCATAAAAACTGGCAGCAGGTTGAATAAGGCGGTACGTAATTACGCTAAGCTAGGGTTGGGGCGACATCGATGCTGCAGTATCAGACAGTCACAATTCCAGACTGTACCCTAATCGCTGCTCTCTCATCTTTGATGATAAACTCCCGGGAGGCGGCTGTTTTTCTCCTAAGTCAGTAATCAGCCGCTTTCTTTCTCCTACATGCGTTGAGAAGTGCCGTCTGATATCTTGCTTGTTACTCAGGGATGACAATCTCTGAATAAACTACTGCAGCGGAAATCCTCGCACGCATCGCGCACTTTCGCATCGTGTTGACATCTATACGCCGTATTATTTAGTTACCCTCGTTTATACGAGGAAATTCTAAAGAATAGTTAACCGTTTTTTACGCGATTCACTTGAGTGCAAATGTAAGGAATAGAGTGAGAGAAGAATACTTGTGTTCTCGATGTTTGACAGACATCAGTTATTGTGCTGTATAACTGCAGCCTGTTATTGCGAGCAGCACCTAGTAATTTATGTACTCTAGCCTAATTGGATTACTTGGATGTCACAGCAATTAACGTGCGAGCAGTACATTATATCTTCGTCAGTTCACGTACAGGAGATGACAGCAACTAGAGAATCTACTTTACAGCGCACTCCGTGCATCGATATGTTGCCTTATTAGTCTACGAGACGAGCCAGCTGTTGACTAATGCTTATAATGGCTACCTGCTGGCCGAAGAATTCCTGTCCGACGTAGCGTATCATGCTCAACGATGGGATAAAGACCTTGTCTGCTGCTGTAGTAGTGAAGGAGTAAACTTCCCATCATTTTCTTCCACACACCTGCCAAACAGCCATCTAGATTAATAACCATATGTTCTACAGTCTGCTGAAAAGTGGAGAGCGCTGCTAGAAAATAGCCAGCTAGCCGCCGCGCTAAACTGGGCGGTAAACTACGAAACACTCCTCAATATTTCCTGCTTCCAATGATTAGACCTAGAGCAGACTTTCGTATTAGTAGTAATGTCATAGGAATAATTAATTTATTACTATGCTAGCTGTGGTCGATTACTTCTGTAGAGTTTCAATTCATAATATTCCAACCCTCAGACAGTGGTTGTCATAGATCGCCTGTAATTTCCACTCTTCACTTGCAAATTACCTACAAATTTTCCCTCAACCTCCATAAATGAATAGTTGAATGATTAGGCCTACACCACACACGTACACATGAACGCACGCACGCACGCACGCACGAACACGCGCGCACACAACACGCAGCATGCACGACACCACGCACGCACGCACGCACGCACGCACGCACGCACGCCACATACACGCACGCAGACTCAGCGCACACCGCACGGAACGCGCCCCACGCACACGGGCGCGCACACGCACACGCACACGCACACACACACACACACACACCACACACACACACACACACACCCCAGACGCGTGCGCAAGAGAGAGAGAGACACACACACACACACACACGCACACGCACACGCACACGCACGACGCACAGCACGGCGCGCGCGCGCGCACGACACACACGCACACAACAAAACACACACAAACACAACCAACACAACACAACACAACACAACACACACACACACACACACACACACACATACATATATACACACACACCACACACACACACACACACACACACACACACACACACACACACACACACACAACACACACACACACACACATACGCATACACAGCATACACAGAAGAACACATGGGACATGATCGACATTTTAGGAATGCTTTACATTCATAGCTAAATGCATCCGCATTCACGTATATGGGTTTGGTCGTTTTTTGCAGACGTAAAGTCATAATATTATATCATGTAAGTTATCTCTAGACTCCTATAGCTGAGTATTTAACTGCGCTATAGTCATAGAATATAATATATACTAGTTAGACGAGAATAGGCTAGTCAGACTATATGGTTAGGCGCTTTTTCATCGCAGTAGCTATTAGTATAGCAATAGTAAAGCACGCCACGCACACACAATCACGCACACACGCACTATACATTGTCATGTATAGTAAACATACACGCATACATATACGCATACATATATGCATATACATATATATACATATATATATATATACATATACATATATACATATACATATATATATATATATATATATACATATACATATACGCAAACATATACGCATACACGCACACACGCACACACGCCACGCACGCACGCACTACTACATTGTCATGGTATAGTAAACAAGCCATCCGGTGAACTAGCTGTTGCCGCCGTAGTGAAGCCGCGTTACGTTATGACGAAAACTGCGCGATGTTACGCTGCCCGCCTATACGGATTCGCACGCCCGCCTCCTTCGGCGCGCAAATTCGTATAGCGGGCAGCGCAGATGCTACATTTAACACCGCGTCCGCGTGCGCCAGTCCCGCGGAAGTGCGCGCTTAACCGCTCTCCGGCGGTCGGGGAACAACGCATCTTTTGCGCAACGCCATCTTGTACCCGGTCTCTCTGGAAGATACGTACGTTAAACAGACGTCAATCAGAGATTAACTGGACCTCGCATCGTTATACACACACACACACACACACACACACACACACACACACACACACCCACGCGTGTGCTATCACGCATGATTATGCACTGTTTACACAATCGGTTTTTTCTTGCCGACGTTTCACGGCGTGTAAATAAGCATCTGCGATTGTGTACGCGGCAGACCGAATGTACGTGTTACACGGATGCCTACTCCACATCGTCAGTAATGCTGACGAGATGAGATAGAGATTGGCTTCGCAATAAGTCTCACAGCACAATACACGAGAGCAGCACTTGGGCGAGCTGACTTGTCTGCACTTCGAGCCTCGAGGAGAGAAGTGATTGCACATGGAGAGTCGACGTGGAGATCGTGCGATGATGACGACGCCCATGCAAGGGGTCGATGGCCGCGCGAGACAGCCTCGTCGCCAGTCGAAAGGAACAGCGTAAGATTGTAGTTATAGTATTTGTGATTATGTAGTTAGCTCTGCTGTTTTCACACTCCACGTAATGTCTAATGTACTGCACTAATAATGCGGCTGAATGAATGAATGACATCGCTGATGCTGCACAGCAACGTGCGCGAAGTAGCCAGCAAAAACACCGTGTCCGCCGACGCTGCGCACGGAAATTACATTAGGCAGAGTCGTCGTGGCGATGACAAATGAATGGCGGGGGGAAGGAACGTACATACCACACATACATGAGGTAAAGGGAAAAGGAAAAACGGGGCAAATAGGTTCCCCAGCTGGGTTCGAACCCGTATCCGGTGTAGGAGACGGATGTTCTATCGATTACCGCCACTGCCCGTTAAGGCTATGCACCATGGATTCACACGTACGTGATGTTAATCTGTACGCACCCCATCTATTGATGAATATAATTTTTATCAATTTTCAACTTTTTAACTTTAAATTTTATTTCAGCCAGACCCATGCACCTCCCAGACGTGCTCACTCGCCCTCTGAAAAATTGCATCCAGATCGCTTGGGCGGTTGGCCCGGGCATAGGGGGTATACATACATACATACATACGAACTGAAATATAGATTAGATAGTCGCTCTCTGAAAATTGCATCCAGATCGCTTGGGCGGTTTGGCCGGGAATAGGGAGCATACATACATACATAGCATACATACGTACGTACCGTACCGTACGTACGACGCACGCACGCACGCACGCACGCACGCACGCACCAGGCACGCACGCGCACGCCGCACGCACGCACGCACGCACGCACGCCGCACGCACGCCACGCACGTACACAACACAACAGAACACACACACACAACACACACACACCACAACAACACAGTACATCATACATATCATACAACATACATGACATACATACATACATAACATACATACATATCATACATACATACATACATACATACATACATAGCATAACATACATATCAATACATAGAAATACATACATACATACAGTACATACATACATAATACATACATACATACATACATACGAACTGAAATATAGATTAGATATGTGGGGTCTGATTTGAGGATGGCGGTTTAACCATTTATCTCTCACCTTTTTTTTTTTAAATACTGATATTTAGACTCGAGTCATATATCAATATTTCTTTTAAAAAAATTCTTCAAAAATCACTGGGAAATGGGGTGATTTCATAGTAGAATTTCACTTATTTAGATATTATTTTTGAAAATATTCTGGTTAGAAGCATCAATAATAAGCCAAATTCTTAAAAAAACAAAACAAAAGGCATTGAGTAGTTTTGAAGATATATTTTCTTGAAAGTCAGTAGACGGCGGCGGGCAGGGTTGAATTCTTTAAAAAAAGCAAAATGCATTGAGTAGTTTTAAAGATATATGTTCTTGAAAGTCAGTGGACGGCGCGCGCAGGGTTACACCTCTTATTGTCAAATATTTGCACACACGCGCGCACAGCACACGCTCACACACACCGCGCCGCACGCACGCACACACCGCATTCACAACACACACGGCATGCAGACGCACAATCACACGCGCACGCACGCACACACACATACCACATTTACACAACACACGGGAGCGCACACATACACGCACACGCACACGCGCATGCACACGCACTACCCCCATACATACTGACCCGGGATGAGATTTTTCCGCGGACCCGCGAAATCGGCGGATTTGACGTCGCAGGGGCAATTTCGTGAACGTGAAATTCGATTGAGAAAATTGGGGGGGGGTAAGAATGTAAAAATTGAAATATATACCTTGAACAGTACATGACAGTAGACTACCACAAGACAAGTCAACCAGCGGGTGTTACAGAATAGCAGCGTGCTACCGCGCCTGCCGCTAGTGCGTACGATGTACGTCCGTCATGGCAAGCAGCGGTGCCGATTGATGTACGGGCGATCGATTGTTTCATGTCTATGAGCATGTTTATGACTGCGTAGGAGTGACGGGCGCCTGTCATAGCATCAAATAATTATTTTCTCGTTCTGCACCTGCTTCTCCTCTTTCTCTTCTTCCTATTCGTCTTCATCCTCCTCCTCTTTCTCTTCTTCCTACCCGTCTTCCTCCTCTTTTTTCTCGTTCTCCACCTCCTTCTCCTCTTTCTCCTTTCTCTTCTTCCTACCCGTCTTCCTCCTCTTTTTTCTCGTTCTCGACCTCCTCCTTCTTCTTTTCTTCCTACCCATCTTCCTCCTCCATTTTCTCGTTCTCCACCTTTTCCTCCTCGTTCTCTTCTTCCTACCCGTCTTCCTCCTCATTTTTCTCGTTCTCCACCTCCTCCTCCTCTTTCTCTTCTTTCTACTCGTCTTCCTCCTCCTCCTCTTCCTCCTCCTCCTCTTTCTCTTCTTTCTACTCGTCTTCCTCCTCCTCCTCTTGCTCGCCCCCCACCTCCTGCTCGTCATAACACCATGACTGCTATAGATCGTCGATCACGTTGTCTAGCCACACAGAAATCCGTTACAACAACAACTAGTCCACCGGACGGCTTGTTTACTATACATGACGATGTGGGATTTGATTCGCCTTTACACGAGGATGCGCGTGTGTGCGTGATTGTGGGGTGTCACTTTCCCCCGGGCGTAGATGGAGGGTGCCGCTACGTGGCAGCACTAGTCACTTCGTACACTTATTTCCCTATATTATCATATTATTATATTACTATACCATTATTTCCCTAACCCTAACCCTAACCCTAACCCTTAATCCTAACCCTAACCCTAATCTTAACACTAGTGCTGCCAGGTAGCGGCACCCTTCATCTACGCTCGGGGGAAAGTGATTCCCGTGATTGTGTGTGCGTGCGTGCGTGCTTTACAATTGGCCAATACAATTGGCCAAGCCAATACAATTGGCAATATAATGGCTACTGCGATGAAAAAGCGCCACAACCATATAGTCTTACTAGCCTATTCTCGTCTAACTAGTATATTATTTCTATGACTATAACGCAGTTAAATACTCAGCTATATGAGTCTAGAGATAACTTACATGATATAATATTATTACTTTACGTTTGCCAAAAAACGACCAAACCCCATTACTGAATGCGGATGCATTTAGCTATGAATGTAAAGCATTCCTAAAATGTCTTGTGTTCTTGTGTGTATGTGTGTATGTATGTGTGTGTGTGTGTGTGTGTGTGTGTGTGTGTGTGTGCGCCGCGCGCGTGTGCGGTCGTGTGCGTGTGCGTGTGCCGTGTGCGTGTGCGTGTGTGTCTCTCCCTCCTGCGCGCCGCGCGCGCTGTTCTTGTGTGTGTGTGTGTTGTGGTGTGTGTCTGTGTGTGGTGTGGTGGTTGTGTGTGTGTGCTGGTGTTGTGTGTGGTGTGTGTGTGTGTGTGCGTGTGCGTGTGCGCGTTCCCGTGCGTGTGCGTCTGCGTGCGTGTATGTGCGTGCGTGCGTGCATGCGCGCGCGCGTGTGTGTGTGTGTATGTGTGCGTGTTCGTGCGTGCGTGCGTTCATGCGTACGTGTGTGTAATCATTTAACTATTTATTTATGGAGGTTGAAGGGAAAATTTGTAGGTAATTTGCAACTGAAAGTGGAAATTACAGCGATCTATGACAACCAACTGTCTGAGGGTTGGAAATATTATGAATTGAAACTACTGAAGTAATCGACCAACAGCTAGCATAGTATAATAAATTAATATATTCCTATGACATTACTACTAAATAGAAAGTCTGCTCTATGTCTAATTCATTGGAAGAGTGTTTCGTAGTTTACCGCCCATTTTAGCGCGGGCGGCTCATTGGCTATTTTCATAGCAGCGCTCTCCACTTTTCACAGACTGTAGAAAACATAGGTTATTAATCTAGATGGCTGTTGCAGGTGTGTGGAAGAAAATGACGGGAGTTTACTCCTTCACTACTACAGCAACAGACAAGGTCTTTATCCCATCGTTAGAGGCATCGTACGCTACGTCGGACAGGAATTCTTCGGCCAGCAGGTACTTATAAGTATTAGTCAACAGCTGGCTCTCTCGTAGACTAATAAGTGAACATATCGATGCACGAGTGCGCTGTAAAGTAGATTCTCTGGTTGCTGTCATCTCTTGTACGTGAACTGACGAAGATATAATGTACTGCTCGCACGTTAATTGCTGTATCATCCAAGTAATCCAATTAGGTTATGGTACATAAATTACTATAGGTGCGGCTCGAAATAACAGGCTGCAGTTATACAGCAAATAACCTGATGTCTTTCAACATCGAGAACACAAGTATTCTTCTCTCGCTCTATTCATTACATTTGCACTCAAGTGAATCGCGGGAAAAAACGGTTAACTATTCCTTTAGATTTCTCCCGTATAAACGAGGGTAACTAAATAATACGGCTTATAGATGTCAAACACGATGCGAAAGTAACCATGCCGAGGAATTTCCCTGAGTAGTTTATTCAGAGACTGTCATCAGCTGAGTGACAAGCAAGATATCAAACGGTACTTCTCAACGATGTAGGAGAAAGAAAGGCGCTGATTACTGACTTAGGAGAAAAACAGCCGCCCTCCCGTCTATCAATCAAAGATGAGAGACACAGCTGGTTCAGTGTGTTCACAGTTATACTGGAACAATTAGTGAAAGCGACATTGTCTGATTGAATGCAGCATCGATCGCCCCCAACCACGTAGCTTAGCTAATTACGTACCGCTATTCACCTGTGCCTGTTATGAAAAAGCCTTCGTTTATTCGATGTAAATAAAGTCTCAGTTGGTACACAATATTATGATGTAAATAAAAGTTCTTGTGCAAGGCCCCGTTATATTGATAATTTTATTTTCTGAAAGATGCCAGATAGCTACATAAGCCGTAAATAACATTCAAGTTTGCCTTCTAGAAATCGTTCTGTTTGATGTGTTTTCAATGTGTCTTGTCCGTATTACATATAAGAGAAATGCTAATAAATCAAAATAAATAACTCGATGATTGAATCCATTTAAAATGCTCAAATAAAATATTCAAGTAGCCAGCAACCCCCATTCATCTCATATACTCCTCCGTGGCTTCCTCAATGGTGTTTCAGCGTCCCTCAGCAATCGCGTTTCCTTCTCTGTCTGTAGGTTGTGGCAAACTTAGATACTGACATCAGCGACACATCTGATCACGTGGTACTGCGGATCACCACGGAGGGCATGGACGTCGACGTAATGGCGGACGCCCTTAATCTGAACAGCCTCTCGACCAAGGACAGCCTGCTGTCCAACCCGAGCCCCAAAGCCGCAAAATCCCTGCTCGCGGTCGACACGTTCTCTCGGGCTTTCCCCTTCCACATAATCTTTAATCGTGACCTTGAGATCATCCAGGCGGGCCGGGTCGTGCTGCGCGGGTTGGTGGCGTACAAGCAGCAGCACGGGAGGCTGTTGCTGCCGGACATGTTCGACATCGTAAGGCCGCGCGTCGAATGCGACTTCACCGCTTTCATCGATCACACGCACGCCGTGTTCGTAGCCGCGTCGAAACGAGATGTGTTCGACTTCGGTGGGAGGGCCCGGCGGGCATCCGCGACGCCCGAAGAGGGAGGAGCGGAGGTGGAGACGCTGCGTCTGAAGGGACAGATGATATACATGGAGGAGAACGACTGCATGGCATTCCTCTGCTCTCCCCGCGTGCGCAGCCTGGAAGAGCTAGCGCAACACGGGCTCCACCTTTCGGACATTCCGTGTCACGACAAGACGCGGACGATGGTGTTGATGAGTCATGAGAGGCGGGGCGAGAGGAGCTTGATGGACAGGTTAGAGGAGGCGTCCATCTCTCTGCAGGTACTGCACGCGCAGCTTAACCAGGAGAAGGAACGAACCGTGGAGGTGCTAATGGAGGTAATCATAGGGAGAGAAGGGGAAGGAAGGGAAGTAGAAAGGGAAAGGGCGGGCGGTAGGTGGGCGTAAGATGGGAGGTTTCTGCTGTCATTGACCTGAAGTGTCTTGAAACTTAAGTAATAATTAATGTACGGCAAGTTGAAAGGGACTACAAAGAGACTATAAGTGGTGGTTGTGTTTGAATTTTACGTTGCCCCGTCCTGGCGTTGTCAGTACATATTAGTGACTAATTAACCTGTAATTTCAAGTTATTTCTACGCCGCTTTGCAGATTCTTCCGTCTAACATCGTTGCGTCGTTGCTGGAGAACAAATCCGTGGACGCTGAGCAATACGACATGGTCTCCATCCTCTACTCTGACGTCATGGGCTTCACGGCCATGTGTGCTAACCCGCTCGTGCGGCCCATAGACGTCGTGCACATGTGTGACAAGATGTACAGCTATTTCGACACGTTAGCCATCACCAATAACATCTACAAGGTGAGAGCCGCAGCGCCCCCTATAGCTGAATCAACTCTCGGCAATAACAGTTGCTATGTGAGGCTCTCAGGGCCCACTACAGGTAAATAATCCTTTAGCAGCGGTGGTCGCGCGAAGTGAGTCTGTATCGATGGTTGCGACATTGTATGCGTCAACTTGTAATCACAAGGTGGGTGGGTGTATCTTTATATCGTCACGGAAGCTCTAATTAAAACAGCATAAATGCGACGTATAGTAGCTGTACTCTCTTTCTCCGGTTACTAAGGTAGAGGTCTGCTTTATATATAGGTCGCTTGCAGTAGAATCCTACTGCGCTAGAGGACACAAACTTGTCTGAACACAGGGAACTACTAAGAGTGCATGCGCCCAATCACGAATGAATAGCAGTCTAAGCAACTGATAGAGTCACTGTATTATATACACCCCATATATTATATTATATTATATATATTGTATTATATTATATATGTATGTGTATATATATATATATATATGATATATGTGTGTATATATATATATATATATATATATATATATATATATATATATATATATGTGTGTATATATATATAACATGGAAATGGAAATCATTCTGTTGCTACTTGTTCGCATGTTTGATGCACCTGTGCGCGGTGCCTGGGCTGTAATACGGCGAAGATAATTACGGGAGAGCATTGAATAGTGAAGCCTTGTGACGGATCCGGCATGATTAATTACGGGAATGCACGTACTCCGCATCCTGTAGTAATTAATCGAGCAGGACAACAGAACTGCTTTTTGACAGGTGCTATTGCGCAGATGTAGTTATTCCCACGTTTGGTTTTGAATTTGAAAACAATGGCTATGATCAATAACGCCACGAAACGTCGCATGATGTTATGACTCTTTTTTCCTCTTTCTTCTTCTCTTTTTCTTCATTTCTCCGACTTCTCCTCTCCCCAATCCTTCCCTCTTCTTCTTTCCCCTCCTCTTCCTCCTCCTCCTCCTCCTCATCTACATCCACCATCATCTGCTGCTCCTCTTCCTCTTCCAGCTCCTGCTCCTCCTCCTCCTCTTCCTCCTCCTCCTCCTCCTCATCCACATCCACCATCATCTGCTGCTCCTCTTCCTCTTCCAGCTCCTGCTCCTCCTCCTCCTCTTCCTCCTCCTCCTCCTCCTCATCCACATCCACCACCATCTGATGCTCCTCTTCCTCTTCCAGCTCCTGCTGCTCCTCCTCCTGCTGATCCTCCTCTTTCTGCTGCTCTTTCACCACCGCCTCCTCAACTTATTCACCCACCATCCGCATGCGGAACCGTAAGCGGCAGCGGGCTACAGGGTTACAACGGCCTCGACCTCTCTACATCTCTCTCCATCTTATCTTCTCTCCCCGCGCGACGGCAACGTTGTTCTCAGGTGGAGACTATAGGTGACGCTTACGTCGCCGTTAGTGCCCTGCCCGTCTACACGGACACGCACGCCGATCAGATGGTTGCGATGGGCCTCGGCATGATCCAAGCTACCAAGACGATCATGTCTCCTGCTGAGAAAACTCCGATCAGGGTGAGAGAGGGCGTGCGATAGAGGAAGACGGAGAGGGAGCAGAAGAGAGGGAGACGGAGAGCGAGCGGCAGAATGGGAAAGAGAGCGGTAATGTGTGTGCGTGCGTGCGTGCGTGCGTGCGTGCGTGCGTGCGTGCGTGTGTTCGCGCGTATAGTGCGTGTGTCGCGATGAGAGAAAAGGTTAGCTGTTGCCGCAGCATTTATTACACACGCAGCCGGCTAGCATTCTGTTCATCATGAAGGGGACGAATCCTCACACACCCTCAGCGGTGATCACTCACGGGCTCACCAGCACACGGCCCGCTGAGAGACGCTTTTCGTTGCCATGAATACAACCGAAGCAACCAAAAATTCGATCAAAATGTCAGATCAAAGCATTTAGCTAATTGCTCAATCTAGCTTAGCAGACTAATCACTACTATAGGTGGCTAGTTAATTTGTAGTCAGAAAGCTTGACCGACGATAAGCTCCTATATAAGCTGGTTAATGTATATACGTAACCGCTGTTAAAATGAGCGTGTCCTGCATGCGGTTTCAGATTCGTGTTGGTATACACTCGGGGCCGACAACAGCGGGGGTGGTGGGTAGTAAGATGCCGCGTTACTGCCTGTTCGGCAGCACGAACACCGTAGCTAACACATGGAAGTGGTGGACAAGGACATAGTCACATTAGTCTGGAAACCAAACGGTAAGCTAGCCGACCTCTCCTATATTCTGCAGTGCGCTTTCAAATGCCATATTTCCTTCATCAATAATATCTTCGTCGATCTATCGCTCTCTCTTTCTCTCCCTTTCTTTCTCTCTACATTTATCTCTCTATCTCTCTCGCTATATATATACATATATATATATATGTGTGTATATATATATATATATATATATATATATATATATACACATAGTTATTTATTTATACCGAAAAGATATAAGAGAACTCTAGCCATTGGGAACTCTCTATGACCTCCGTAGATATGTGATATATACCCACGACATTACTCCACGCCCCATGATCACGCGCCACGGACAACAAACCTAATTAAAATATTAAAACAACATTCTTATACGCAGATAGACGCACGTATAAACCTTGAGGCACCCTCTATACATTGCGCTTCCTCGCAGTGTCTTACTATAGGAGACGATGTGTCTTAGCTTTATTATCTAGCTATATATTTTTACATAGTTTTATTCAGCTTTATTGTCCGGGCTGTCAGCCCTCCAATTATTAGACTGACGACGCGTCTCATCCTCCAACTCCATATGGTAACAACTGTGGTGATTCAATCTCAGCGTATACATCGACTCTTGCAGTGCCGCCTTAACATTTGCACATTCTCTCAGCGCCCTCTATAAATCGCACTTCCTCGCAGCACCGCCTATAACATTGCACATTCTCTCAGCGCCCTCTATAACATCGCACTTCCTCGCAGCACCGCCTATAACATTGCACATTCTCTCAGCGCCCTCTATAACATCGCACTTCCTGCAGCGCTGCTATACACCACACTTTCTTTTCTCAGGCAGCTGACGTACGGTGATTACGAGTTTTCCGACAATCCAAAGTCGGAGGAGCTTCCGGTGCGCTGCTGCTTCGTGTCGCGGCAGAGGCTTCGTGTGTCCGAGATTCGGAGAGATGGAGGAGGATGCTCAGCTTCTGCGCGCCGAGTCTCGCTCGATGATGACGCGTCTGTCCATACACAGTGTGAGTGACTAGCAGCGGAGAGGCAACAGCTAGCAAGCTATATCGCACATGCCGACAGCAAGCGTATACGGTTGCAGGGCCGTAGCAGCTGGGGGAGGGGCAAGGGGGCAGTCCCCTAGATTTTGGGGCACAATTAAAAAATAAGCTTACCCAATAATCGTAAATAACACTAACGTGATTTTTTGGGGTCACTTATCCGTGGAAGCCTTGTCCCAAGCCTTGTGCCTGACCCACCCCTACCACACTATGGACGTCGATCAAGAGCTGCGCCCGTCGCTCATCATTACACAGTTGAGTCATGAAATTTTGCCCCCCTCCCTAGGAATTTGCTCAGTCTACGGCCCTGGGTTTGTGTCGCGCCTCACATCACATACATTACATCTCCGCGTACGTATTTCTGTTTTACAGAAAAGATCCGACCTACTCGACACCGCTAGCCTCGCGGACCTATCCGGGAGCAGTCCCAGCTTGCGCGCCTGTCCGTTCTCACAGTTGCCGCCGCCAGCCATAAAGCTGACGGGAGCGAACGAAGCAGCGGGCATGCCGCCGCTGCTGGGACTGCAGCAGGCTAATAACGAGCGCGCGGAAGCGTGGATGGCGACAACACCGACGACGGTAGGAGTGGAGGTGACGACCGACATCGGCGCGACAGAAACAGACTCGAAGGCGTCGGCGAGACGCTTTCCGCGCTTCCGTCTGCGTAAAAAAAAGAAACGGAAACAGAAGAGCTCCTTGTGTACGATCATCTAGACGATCCTGAGATTAACACAGAGTCAGGCACTCAAACAGACAGACAGACGGACAGACAAACGGACGGACAGACAGACAGGCAGACAGACAAAAGGACGGACAGACAAACAGGCAGACAGACGGACAGGGAGACAGGCAGACAGACATACAGACACGCACGTGCACACGCACACACACACATACACGCACGCACGCACATACGCACACACACGCACATACACTACACACGCACATACACTACACACGCACACAGAGTTGTAGAGCCAGCATACGTACGGGAATGTACACTGCATGTCTGCAATGCCGAACGGATGTAGAAATAATACACATCTGACAGATGTAAACGATGCCGGTAGATGGCGCTGAATGTCTCATTTAAGAATACGTGCGAGACTGTTTGCTATGAAACTTTTAATATATGAAATGCCACAGTGAAGAATAGTTGCATGTTGATGTACGTGTTTGTCGAACACGAAAGCACAAGAGCGTTCGTTTCGAATAACCATCTTTCACAGGTATCGCTTTTCTATAGCGCGTTGAATCCTTCGCTGTCGTTCAGTAATGCATGAAACGTGCGCGCGCAATTGCTGAGAGAGGAAAGAGAGAAAGAGGGCGAGTCATTGTACCCCGGGTATTGTACACGTACGCCGTCATTACGCAAGCATTCATGATTACCGCATTTGTAACCAAAATCACGAAAGCTCACTGGGGACGCTGCGTACGGTATTCAGTCAACGCGGACGTAAATATGTCATCATCATGCATGCGAATGTGACCGCCGGCGGTGGTGCGGTCACGTCGAATTGTCGTCGTCATGACAGCGCGCATCTGTCGCCTGTGATTGGCAGCAGCAGCCAATCGCGTGTCAATTAGGAAATTCCCGTATCACCAAACCGGTGACAGAGACGGTGAAAGGGAGGGAGAGACGGGAAGTAGGAGGCAGGCTGGTTGAAAAATGGGGAGGTGGGGTAGGGGGTCAGACAGACAGAGTGAGAGGGAAACAGCGAGAGAATGGGCGGAGGGAGAGCGAGAGAGAAATGCAGACAGTGAGGCTCAGGAAATAGTAGAAATACAGGCCGGGACAGGTAAGGGCAATTTTGTCAGCATGAGGATTTGGGTCTGGGCGCGGGGAAGGAGGATGGTGCGATTGATCACCGATTGGCGATGAAATATTTCGATAATATTAGACTTACCCCTGCGTTTTACAACACTGTATAGATGTCATGCGTTTTGTGCCATCGTTAAGATATCGACGCCCCAGAAAGTTTTATATGGTATGAAAAAATCTATTCTCATTTTTTATGGAATGTCTCTATCGGCTTACTGTAAACCCGATGCTACTTAAATTTGCCGTGATTGTTGCTGTCGTTGTTTTACCAATTCCTGTGATTCCGAGATTCCTGTGAATAAACCCTTCACCGCTGATGAAAGAGAAAAAAACCGCAATTTTTCTTTTGTGTTTTGTTCTCGTCTGTCGTTATAGTTACGAACTCAATAGCAACAATTTCCTTAAAACAACGAGGTGCCAATCAATTAATCAATCAATTAATCCAGTNCACGGTGCAGCATACGGCGAGGATTGGTCAGCTACGGGAGGTGAGGGCAGTGTGGTAGTAGATCGACGCTATGATAGTAGCAGAGAGTAGTGGGAAGGTGTCGGTGACGGTGTAGCTTACGGCTGTCTTGCGTTGTTGGTTGTATGGTATAGAGGTGTGTTGTCGTACACAGACTGTGCTGGCGCATATCGAACCTACGATATACCTGTTCATCTGTGTGGTGCGATCAGGTCATCCGACTCAGGTAAGAAGGACACCGACACGTATATATATACTATATATATATATATATATATATATACTATATATATATATATATGCTGTGGGCCGTTAGTTCGCTGTGTAGTGTGTGTGTGTGTGGTGTGTGTGTGCTGGGTTGCTCGTGTGGTGTGTGACGTGTTGTGTTGGTGTGTGTGTGTGTGTGTGTGTGTGTCGGTGCGGTGTGGTTTGTGTGTATTGCCGCGTGTGTAATAGATAAGTGTGTGATTGCCAGAGAATGTCCTCCTGACTACGGGACGCTCATTGTGTTTTATGCTCGTTGGAATTTGAAGCATCATGCAGTTCGCGTTCCACTGATTCATAATTGATTGATGAATCGATTGGTTTATAGAAATTATGGATGCTTTAACGCTTTTACGCGTATTTGTTCGATAACGATTACTAGTAGGCCCTATACCTACGATATATATTACCAGACCGGCAATAAGTTACTAGATAGCTAACGGCAACTACCGGTTATTTATACTTATTATGTTTATGCGCATCATTAAATGCCATAATTGATATATGCCATCTCTAGCCATTATAAGAATTGACACAATATTGCAATCATCATTTGGTAAGCGTAATTAGGTAATTTGATAATATAGCTGATATAGCCTCCTACCCCCACCTTCCCACGCAGGCGCATAATGTGTGCACGTAGGCGCATGCATGCACCACGCACGCGCGCAGACACGCACGACGCACACATGCCGACACATTGATTATCAATCGCCACCGCTAAATTTCACAGGTAACCCGCGGTGAAACATGTTGCGCGAATGAATTCAAATGTAGGTTCTCTTGGAGCGAGAATGTGAGCTCAGACAGCGCTCGACCCGTGCAGATTTCGTGCGATCCGAATTGTTTAACAGTTCAATCATTGTAATTACCAAACAAACGAAGCTTATAGACAGCTCTACTTGATTATAATTATTCAGGATTCTACCATTTCCATAGTTTCATTGTTCCCGCATACGGATTTACAGGCCGGGCAGCGACTCTCTTTCTCTATCATTCAATGTATAGCCACAACAAACGTGATGCTGAAACCGACCTTCATATCAGCTGAAGACGACATCTGATGGAGGATTCTTTGTACGTCTCTGAAATAAACGCCGTGGGATAGACGTGCAGGCGTCACTGAGTACAGTGACGTAACTATAACTGCTGTGACTCCACACGACCAGATTTACGGTAACCGAAGAACAGTCAACGACAGGAGAATGTAATAAATATTGGCGCGCACAACTATATAAGGTAATTCTGTGATGTTATATTTCCAATACTAGTTAATATCTGTTGCAAATTGGTGTAATGGGTGGTTCTATTATATAAATGAGCGGTGTAGTGCAGTATTGTTTTTTCTATGGCGGTGTAAGCTGGAGAAAATCGTGGCAATACGATCGCTTCGTTGACACATATGCCCTCTTCAGCTACGGAGAGCCTTCACGGACATAGGTGGCAGTACATGCGCAAACGAGCCGGAGCAGACGGCAGTAGAAGCTGCGGAAGAGAGAAGATAAAACAATATTCGGGTCATTGCCCGGAAAAACACATGTCTTTACAACTGATGACAGCGATATAAAAGCCGTCGAAAATGGTAAGCTGCTACCTTAGATGTAATCCTGAGTGATCACTGTGTGTGCATGTCACACGCGTACAGGCAAGTGTAAATGCAGTTATTTAGATGATTGCTTTCCGAGATATTTCGTTTGACGGCCCAGGTTAAGGTGAACGGCAATCTGTATCCTTCGCGCTGAGACTTAACTGAAGAACACGCAAAAATTGTTTTCACTAAAACGAGCAAAAACGGGGACGGCTGAAGTGAAGGCAAGTGAGAGTTGCTGTCGATCCTGTCACACTTATAGCGAACAACACCCGCAATTTAAATTCAGAACCACAAATATTGTTTCTTTACACAACCTACAAGCATTATCAGTTGCTAGGCGCACATATAGATCCGTTCAGCTTATTCTCAAGTTATTTTCTCAGTCTTTAGTTTGTCGAGGCGTCGTGGAAAAAACACGTTGATGGTTAATTTTACTCTCACGAAGAGCGGCAATATTATGTCAACAACGCAGCAAATATATCAATTCACAGCAACGCCTAGACTTGTGCATAGTCCCCCATTTCACTCTTCGCTTTATCCGCATTGTGATTATAGCCAATATTTTGCTCCAAGCTCCCGCATGTGTGCCTATCATAATGTATGCAGGCAGGGCTGTAGTAATTACGAGCTCGCGCTGATTATGCTGTGCTGGCGAGGTTTATTCATGACTGCGAGTATATTGGCTGTCACTTGAGCCCAGGTTGCGGGTGTCGCGTCCTGGGCATATTATTTCGCCGTTATATTCGAGTTACCTCGTCGAATCCATCCTATTTACAATGCTCGAAGAACGCATTCACGTGGGATATGCGGGCTCGGCGGGGCCGGCGGCCGGACCTGGGATTAATGTGCCAACCGAGCAATTGCCGTAATTATTTGGCTGTTGTTTCAGTCGCTATATAAGGTCCACATAAGTACACAACCCATACTTAGTACTGTGCTCATCGAAAGCGGTTCATTCAACGCCGTTTCTATGGAAAGCTTCCCCTTCATAAAATCCATTGTTCAAACATTTAGGAGATACACGCAATTGTTTACATCAATTTAAAAGTCATTTCAGAATTAATAATAAAATACAATAGCTTTTATATTGGTTCGAAAATTATCAAAATTTAAAATCAATTCACGAATAACAAATGATTTTATTCACTTGCAAGAGGTTATTCACAACTTTCAAAATAATTGGCCTGATATCATAATTCGCTTCGACATCATTGTAAAAGTTTCATTTTCTAAACGTACCAATTTATTTCCAAACGAACAATACCATTTACTGGGAACGACTGCGATTTTTTCTTGGAGAACAATGTTAACATAACGTCACAAATGTTTCAAATCTTGCTTCTCACCCTAAAATTGAAATTATAAGTTTTAAATTATTTTACAGAATAACGAATCAGTTCACTAAGTTTGGATTGCATTTATTATTTTACCATTATCACCAAAATGCGAATCTGATACTGTTGGTTTCAAGACTTATTAGATAACAGAAATGACCAATATATAGCTTACATTACAACATTATCCATACAGCTTTCAATAACATATAAATGTTACAATCAACAGAGCTCCATTTAAGCAATCATTTACTGCAACTTCCAATCTATTCAAAGAACAGTCTGAAATCACTTATCTAACCGTCCTTACATTCCTGCCGCGACTCTGTTGTTTCGCTGGTCCCTGTGCAGATAATCTATTCAGAAAAATCTTTGAATCAATTCATAGGCAACTTCCAATCTATTCACTACACTTTTCGAACCAGCCAACTACAAACCAAACTCCAAATCAAAGGTTCACTTCTGAAGAAGTGGCCCGGATGCTTGCAGCTCGATGGGATACGGATAGTTTCATACCGATATATTGCGCGGATCCGATTTCTACGACCTGTCGGAAAGATGTGTTTGTTCTACAGCTGTAACACAACCATGAATATAGAGAGGCCAGTAACAAGTAATAAGAGCATAAAAAGAGCATATAACACATGATGGAATAACATAATCTCGTTTTTTTTTTGTATTTTTTTTTTTTTTTTTTTTTTTTTGTTTTTTTCTTTTTTTTTTGTTGTGGTTCTCTTTGTTTTTGTTGTTCTTATTCACAGTCGGGCTTGTTTGCTGCGCCGCCACGCGCCAGCGATAAGGGTGGGCGTGCGGTGTTACTTGTGGTGTTGCAGAGGCAGCGCATGTTGACCGGCATTGCTTCATGGTGATTGTACTAGCGAGATAAGAGTAGCAAAAACGATTAAGACGATGATCGGTAGTTAAATTAATGTTCGTGTTTATTATACCTTTTTTTCTTTTTAATTGAGACGTTCCAAATTTATGGCGGCGAATGCTTCTTGCCAGAACCGCAGGCAGAGCCCTATGTTCTTACACACTGACGCTGCGGGACGTGGCACGCCTCGACGGGTCACGCTTCTAAAACGTCTCGCGTTGAAAGCCAAACACTGTACTGACACTGTAGTGGTAGCAGCCTGTAAAAAAACAATCATCTTTCCCGCAAGGGTGGTAAATCGCATCGGTTCTCCTCCATTACTATATGCGTACATCCGAGCTAAAGCATCCGGGCACCTTTCGAATGAGATTGATTTGGCGTTTGGCCGTCTTGTGTTGATGGCAGGGGATAGATTCAGTTGGGTAGAAAATTCAACATCAAGCTGCGTATCGCACTAATACACATTGTTGCGGTAAATCTTGGTGTA
>NW_014579182.1:0-2292 GCF_000485595.1 Priapulus caudatus
TCTTCTTCTCTCTCTCTCTCTCTTTCCTCTTTTCTCTCTCTCTCTCTCTCTCTCTCTCTCTCTTTTCCTATTTCTCTCTCTCTCTCCTTTCCTGGATCTTTCTCTCGCTCTCTCTCTCTCTTCTGCTAACGCGCCGTTACTGTGTATCACGTGATACGTGGACACAAATTCTATGGACGGGAAATGTTGTTCTCGTCTAGCGAGGACTGAGACGGAGATAGTGGGAGGAAGGCACCTCGCGGAATCACGCTCGCCCATTTTTATTTTTCGCCGCTAAATGGAAATAAACGACTGGTTCATTTTTCCTGCTCGGCGCAGAAAATTTGTTTTTCATCGGACCGGATTACTTTTTCTGCCGTCGTTCTGCGACTCACTGCGCGCATGCGCGGTGGTGTGAGAAAAGAGTGACGTCACCGCCGCACGGAACTCGCGGGGATATGGATTTGCATTAGTAGAATCGTAAATGCACTGAACAATGGGTGTCACCGCCGCGCCGCAGTGCGACGAACAATTGATGTTTCGTGGCGACGACGCTACCGCCCTCTATCGGTTTAGCATTGAAACGTCGCCGGCCACGTTGGCGGCGGCGGTGACGACGATGACGATAGTGATGGCATCGCTTGCAGACGATCGATGAGCATTTCTCAGGATGCGGCCGAATGAGTGCGCAGCTTCCCGCCGTAATTAATCGCCAATCAAGCGATGCGTATACTAGCATTAATTATGTTTTTCTTCTGCCACGTCGCGCGTGTGTGTGTGCGTTGTGTGTGTAGTGTGTGTGTGTGTGTGTGTGTGTGTGTGTGTGTGTGTGTGTGTGTGTGTGTGTGTGTGTGTGTGTGTGTGTGTGTGTGTGTACGAGTGTACGTGTGTACTTGTGTGCGTGTGTGTGCGCGCGCGCTTCTCTCCCCCTCTCCCTTTCTCCCCCTCTCCACTTCTCCCCCTCTCCCCCTCTCCCCCTCTCCTCCTTGCGAGCTCTCACACACGGTGAACAAACGGTAAAATAAACTCTAATGTTCATGGGAAACTGCGCGTAAGCGCACAGATGTCCAATCGCATTGCCTCCACATCGCCAGCAGAAACCAATTCAATAGCAATCGATACACGTCGAGAAATAACTCGCACGGAATCTGTCGCTAAACCCTCTTACGGCGCCGACGACAACGACGACGACGCCGACGACGACGACGGCGGCGGAAAACTCGCCGATTCTATTAAAACAAACTTGTTTTTCTTTCGCGCCGGTGGCTGCTACCTGTTTAAGAAATTCGGTCGGTAGGTGGCGTTGATATCACATACAATTGCAATCGGGGAATTTCCCGTGGGATGGCGCTCCCACGAGCCCGCAGACAAACACTACGTTAACCCTGAGTCTACTCCTGAGCTTAAAATAAGCTAAACGATAAATAATATATCCAACGAAACGTACGTTATACAGGTTCAGCCGCGTTTTTTCCGTGTCTGCTGAAAAAAGCGTGAAAATAAAAATGCTCCGCGAGTATTTCTGGCGTCGAACGAAGTTTAAAAAAAGGAAAAAACTCAGTCGCTGCGGCATCAGCGGTCATTAAAAACCATTTTGATTTCAATATGTTAGATTCGCGGTGATGGTATAGTGAAAACCAAACACTGGGGAGCACCGCGGAGCCGAGGAAAGCCGAGTCAAGCCGAGTCAAGCCGAGTAGAGGCGCCACTGTAGGCGATGAATTCGTCACGGATAGCTCCGCTGACCCCAGCGTCGCGGAACAGATAATTTTGACGAGGAAATATTTGAGCAGTGAATGCGAGCAATTTTTAACGGTTGTTTCATACAAATGTCGAACCCTGAGGGGCAGTCGATCGCACACACCGACCCCCCCCCTCTCCCGCCACACACACTAGCCGACCACAGCACATATTTGTTTTAGCAAATTTCATTCTCTCCGTCTCAACGCCATGTCACCCATCGAATTCAATGACGGCGGAATGATATCCGCGGCGGTAAAACGGCGGCGGAGTGATACGACGCGCGGCTGCGACGGCGCTCGCGCGACGATCGCTGATGACGTAACACTTCGCGATGACGTCACAGCTTTCGTAGCGATTCGGCGGTAGATTGAATTGTAAGAAGCAGTTAGAATTGAGATTGAATCAAAGAAGAGAGAAAGAGAGAGAGAGAGAGAGAGAGAGAGAAAAAGAGAGAGAGAGAGAGAGAGAGAGAGAGAGAGAGAGAGAGAGAGAGAGAGAGAGAGAGAGAGAGAGAGAGAGAGAGAGAGAGAGAGAGAGAGAGAGAGAGAGAGAGAGAGAGAGAGAGAGAGA
>NW_014579182.1:3380-4016 GCF_000485595.1 Priapulus caudatus
AAAGATGGAGAGAGAGATCGCGAGATAAAAGAGAAAGAGAAAATAGAAAGAAACACACACAGAGATACAGACAGAGAGAGAGAGAGAGATAGAAAGAAAGAAAGAGAGAGAAGACAGAGAGAGAGAGAGAGAGAGAGAGAGAGAAAGAGAGACAGACAGACAGACAGACAGAGAGCCGCGTGCAGATCTGAATGTGTGATGTGAATCATCGGCGAGGAGTAATCAATGTTACCTCCGCTGCTGATGTCGCCCGAGTCGGATGGCACTTGCCGGAGATGTCTGTTTATATACGATAAGCAAAAATTGATTGTGCGTCTCTGTGTTGGGCGCGAGAAAGGACCGGTTATTGGCTGATTGGCGTTACTAAGTCAATGTTTGTGAACTGATGGCCATGTGTGAGACAGACGACATGGAGAGGAAGAAAGGGAGAGGAGAGAAAGGGGGAGGGAGAGGGGGAGAGAGAGGGAGAAAGGGAGGGGAAGAGAAAGAGAGGGAGTGGGAAGAACAGAGAGGGGGAGTGAGAGAGAGATAGAAGGACGAGAGATAGAAGGAAGGAAGGGATGACGAAAGAACAAGGGAAATAGAGCGACAGAAAGATATATATATATATACATAATATTATATATGTATATGTAT
>NW_014579182.1:8491-12332 GCF_000485595.1 Priapulus caudatus
GAGGGAGAGCGAGAGAGAGAGAGAGAGAGAGAGAGAGGGAGAGAGAGAGAGAGAGAGAAAGAGAGAGAGAGAGAGAAGGGGGAGAAGTGGCAAGGTCGCACGTTGCGATTGAACACGTAATTTGCTTGGCAATCGTTATTTCCATCGTTGTGGGAATCGAGAGAAGAACGATGCGTTATCTCGCCTGTACTCGCTCTATCGCTCTATCGCTAGATGAACACAGCCATCTAGCGTCGCCATCGCCTTCGTCGTCATCATCGCGCCGTAAATATTTGATAGGGAATGTCCCTCGCGACGCCTCTGTCGCAAAGCACTACCAGGTGCCGCCACCTTACTCGGCAGTGTCGACTCGTTTAGTCTAACTTATAGTTATAGTGGTTAACTACGTTTTATAGTCGGCGGGGTTGAAGGTTTAGGACGGAGAGGTTTGACGGGAGCTGTATGTAACCCTGGTGACGTCACTGTACGTTGTGGCGTGCTGCAACCTAGCGGCGAATACTTTCGGCTTAGCGTTTAGATTTTATTTTCGCATCTATACATCAACGCCGCAATAATCGCCGATTATAATAATGTTTATAATCTGTATAATAATCAATAAATAAAATTGTAAAATAATAAATTATATATATATATATATAATTTAGAATTAATTATTTTATTATTATTTATATATATATAATAATAATAGATTAACGCACGCTCGGTATCTGTTTCGCAGAACGAAACCATCTTCTGATGATGAGCTTCCAGAAGAGGGCGCAGCTGTCGCCGCCACTCAGCGCGCTATGGCTGCTGGTAGTCACGTGGACGCTGCCGCTGTGTAGCGTCGGTGCCATGGTGATGCATGATGACGCCGCCGCCAAAGGGGCGGGGATGATGGGTTCATAGAAGCGTGCGGGTGTGAAACCTTTATGTATGAGATGCTAATGCAGAGAACGGGTGAACAGTCGTACACGCACTCGCGCGTGCGTGTAAGCGCGTGTACGGGCATGCACGCGTTATAACACGCGAGCGTGTACACGCTCACCCGCGCCTGTACACGCCTGTACGCGCGTATACATGCACGCGTGTATATTCGCCCTACAAACGCGTGCGCGTGCGTGCACCTACATGCGTGGGTGCGTATATGTGCGTGCGTTTGCGTGCGTTCGTACGTGTGTGCGTGCGTGCGTGCGTGCGTGCGTGCGTGCGTGCGTGCGTGCGTGCGTACGTGTAAGTAACACTGACTCACCACTTTCGTCGACGAGCGACTTGTCATGGGAAGTAAGACCCCGGGGAGCAGTAATGAGGGGGGGGAGAGCTCCCCGAGAGGATGGCGGAACATGCCATCGACCCCTGCCTTGCAGCGGGCCTCCCCTCCTCCTCCCCCTCCTCCCGCTTCTCCTTCAACTCCCCCCTCCCCCTTCCCCTCCTCTTCCCCGGGGGACGAATAGCGTAAGGCGACGTGAAGCGGCATGCGTGAGTGAAGCTCCGCCGTGGTGTCAACCCTCCACCTCCCCCTCCCCCTCTCCCTCCCCCTCCTCCTCCTCCTCCCCCTCTCCCTCCCCCTCCCCCTTCACCGTCACCACCAATCCGACACTGACACCGTCGCCGACGTCGGTTCGGACCATAATTTAAACCGCTGCTCGTGATTACTCGTTAACCCACATGCTTAGCTAACGACCGCGGCCGAGGCGTCGGCGGCAGCGGCGCGACTCTGACGACCTCGCGGCGTCGGCGGACGTTAACTCGGTTGCCGACGACGCCGACGCCGACGCGTAATCGCGTTTACGGATGCGAGGAGAGAAGCGGGCCATGATCGTTGCTGGCGCGAGCTGCTGGGATCCCGCAGACAGCAGGAAGCGAGGGGCGGCATGAGGGCGTGACACGGGGCGGGGTCTGAGGTATGCGTGAAATCGCGTGATTGCGTAACAATTGTGTTCATAACAAACGCCGCAGGTGTCGGTTTCTCATCCTCGCGCAAAGGTAGTCTTCAGCTTCATCGTCATTATCATCGTCATTGTCATCGTCATCATCATCATCATCGTCACCCGCCACCATCCCTCATACCCCGCCCCGTCCCTCACTCCCCGCCCCACACGTCAGACCCCGCTCACATCCCCTAGACCCGCCTATCCCACACCTCAGACCCCGCCCATCCCATAGACCCGCCTATCCCACACCTCAGACCCCGCCCATCCCATAGACCCGCCTATTCCACACCTCAGACTTCGCCCATCCCCTAGACCCGCCTATCCCACACCTCAGACCCCGCCCATCCCATAGACCCGCCTATTCCACACCTCAGACTTCGCCCATCACTTAGACCCGCCTATTCCTACCATGGCAAAAACACGAGCAACAAAGCAGACGCTCAGTCGACGCCGGTGATACTTAATGACGCCTCCCCCGCTCGCACCACCAACACAACTAAAACGCATCCACACACGCACGCACACGCACGCACACACGCAAACGCACACGCTCTACGCTGAGTGTGTCCTACTGCAATTATGTCACAGCCACGTGCACTTGAACGCCGATTGCGAAATAAGCAACTGTCGCGAAATAATTTTCCCCAATTCGCCGAAAAATCGTGAGAGTTATGATAATAATTGAGAAAATTCCGCGTGGGAGGGCGGAGGCGCGACCGACGTCACACAGATGACGCACCGACGTCACACAGATGACGCAACCGACGTCACACAGATGACGCAACCGACGTCACACAGATGACGCGACCGACGTCACACAGATGACGCAATCGACGTCACACAGATGACGCGACCGACGTCACACAGATGAGGCAATCGACGTCACACAGATGACGCACCGACGTCACANACCGACGTCACACAGATGACGCAACCAACGTCACACAGATGACGCAACCGACGTCACACAGATGACGCGACCGACGTCACCCAGATGTCGCGACCGACGTCACCCATATGACGCGACCGACGTCACACAGATGACGCAACCGACGTCACACAGATGACGCAACCAACGTCACACAGATGACGCGACCGACGTCACCCAAATGACGCGACCGACGTCACACAGATGACGCAACCAACGTCACACAGATGACGCAACCGACGTCACACAGATGACACGACCGACGTCACACAGATGACGGAAGTCACCTAGATGACTAGCCGACATGCGCACGGACGCTATGGGGACATAAACACCTTCATGTACGTACAGGAACACGCGGTACACCCCCCCCCCCCCTGCTCCTCTTCACCCCATTCACCCGCCCACATCTGCTCCTGTCGTCCTCGCTATTTTCGCTGCGTGGAAGCAGTGCCGCGCTGGTCCCGCTCGTGTGTGCCCGCCGCCATATGCGGACTGTTGACTCGCTCTGCCAGATTCAATTCAAATGTAATTTGTAAGCGATTCAGGGTGGAGGTCACGACAAACATTAGCACTAGGGGGACATGCGCTGCGCTCATGTAGGGGGCGCCACGTGCGGACGTTGTCGTGAATTAGGTGCAATTCCATTTGAGTAATTAACATTAAGTGTCTGTTTACCGCCGCCGACGCTGTTAGCGGAGGCAGATGGAAAGCATGATTGCTCACAACTCAATTCACAACCGAATTTCGCGCATGTGTAGCATGCTAGTGTCCGCCATTACTACGCCTACACGACGCACTAGAAGCAGCAATGTTAGCATCGGCAGCAGTAGCAGCAGTAGTAACAACAGTAGTGGTGATGGTGGTATTGGTAGTAGTAGGAGCGGAAGCTGCAGCAACAACAGCAGTAGCAACAGGATGTAGCAGCAGCAGCAACAGCAGCAGCAGTAGCAGCAGTAGCAGCAGCAGCAGCAGCAACAGTAGCAGCAGTAGCAGCAGC
>NW_014579182.1:13339-14280 GCF_000485595.1 Priapulus caudatus
GTGTATACTAGCGATGTAGCGATGGGAGACAACGCGCCTCAATGCATATATTGATTGTTTTTATCGTGTCATTATTATTTGTCGCTGTCCATATTTGTTCCCTGTAACACATACGTTGGAGGGGGGGGTCTGCTGATCCTTATTATAGCACGGGACTAGTCGATGAGTAATGCGCCATTTGAAAGTATGATACGATACTAACTGTCAGGAATTGCGTATATATGACCAGGTTTTTCTCAGCAAGCCCTGAAGCGATCTTCCGAAAGCGTTTATGACGGCAATGATTTATAAGGGAGTAGAATCGCGGACGGTATCACGTCATGACCCAGTGCCATAGATATGCCTTAACCATATCAACATCGAACTCCCGCGATGTCGCACAGCTTTGTGGAAAATAAATAAAGGAATCAGTAAAAACAAGCAGAATAACACGGGGGCTAATTAAAAGTAACGTATATCCGCTTTCGCTACAACCGGGAAACAGCCCGGATTAACCAATCACGCGTCGGTATACCGCACGTGAGATCACGTGGATTGTCAACAAACGCACCTGAAACAAATTAAATTGTCAACCCGTCACAACTGGCTCCTGCTCGTTCGTGCGTTGCGTAAATGATGCCTATGATGAAACTAAAGAATAATACGACACTCTGTAAAAAATAATATGACGGTGTTGTGACGAAAAAAATTGCCGCACAAGAAGGGATACTGCATCGAATTGCTGCGAAAAGCGATGACGCGACGCCGTTTTATGATTGGCTTTTCTTGGTTATAATATATAATGTTATGTTATGAGAGAAATTGCAGAGCGCTCTAAGTCCCGGCACGTTATAGTAACTGGTCTCCGACATTTTCGTTGGCTACGTCATGCTTAATTCTACTAATGAAAATAAAACAAGCCGTCCCGATATCTGGAGTGTCTAATAACAAATTTGTTATTA
>NW_014579182.1:14747-16476 GCF_000485595.1 Priapulus caudatus
TTACTTACTTACATTACCTCCCGTTCCTACCTTACTTCCTTACTAGTACTTTACCTTCCTAACTACTACTACCCTACCCTTTACTTATATTCTTCTTCTCCCCCTCTCTCTCTCTCTCTCTCTCTCTCTCTGTCTGTCGGTCTCTCTCGCTCGCTCTGTCTCTGTACCTTAACCCGTCAGCTCTGTCTTGCTCCCTCTACCATTCCCTGACCCATACGTATGTTCTCGTACTCGTCCTCTTCCCACGTCTTCGTTCACTTTCACTTCAACCTGACGGAAAGGCGTTCATCGGTTAAACGGACGGTTTTTCAAACGGAGGAATGTGTAGCCGGTGGAAAATCTATCCGCACTGACGCGCGCGCATACGGACACTCTCGCACGCATGCACGCACGCATGCACGCACGCAAGCACGCACGCATGCAAGCACGCACGCTCCCACGCATGCACGCACGCACACATGCACGCAAGCACGCACACACGCCCAGTCGCACACACACACGCAAGGACGCACTCTCGCAGGCATGCACGCACGCACACACGCACGCAAGCACGCACTCTCGCACGCATGCACGCACGCACACACGCACGCAAGCACGGACGCTCGCACGTACACACGCACGCAAGCACGCACGCACACACACACACACGCACGCAAGCACGCACGCTCGCACGCATGCACGCACGCACACACACACGCACGCAAGCACGCTCGCACACACACACGCAAGCACGCACGCTCGCACGCATGCACGCACGCACACACGCACACACGCACGCACTCTCGCACGCATGCACGCATGCACGCACGCACACACGCACACAAGCACGCATTCTCGCACGCATGCACGCATGCACACACGCACGCAAGCCCGCACTCTCGCATGCATGCACGCACGCACACACGCACGCACGCACGCACGCACTCTCGCACGCATGCACGCACGCTCGCACGCATGCACGCACGCACACACACACACGCAAGCACGCACGCACACACGCACACACGCACGCAAGCACGCACGCTCGCACGCATGCACGCACGCAAACACGCGCGCCGGCAGTCAGGCAGACACACACGCACGCATATTAGGTGCACGCTCGCACGCATGCAAGTACGCAAACCCACACGCACGCACGTAAACACGCACGCAAACACGCACGCGCGCACGCCTCCTACACTCTTTACCCCTCTCCGCTCCCTCACTCTCTTTCCCCCTCTATGCACCACTCTCTTTTTCCCTTCTGCCTCCCACCCGCTCTCTTCCTCCCCTGCCCCCACTCTCGTTCTCCCTCTTTGCCCCACCACTCTCTTTTCCCCCTCTGCCTTCCACCCGCTCTCTTCCTCCCCTGCCCCCACTCTCGTTCTCCCTCTTTAACCCATCACTCTCTTCTCCCTCTCTGTCTCCCTCCACTCTCTTTCCCCATCTATGCCCCACTCTCTTCCTCCCCCGTCCCACCACTTTCTTTCTCCTTCTGTGTCTCCGTGCCAATGATTTGTATAGCGCGCGGCTAACTAAATATTATCAGTTCTGAAAAGTTAATGGTAATGGCGGGGCGCGCATATGTGCGATCTATTTTGGGTGCTTTTCAACGCACATATACGTATCACATACCCTGCAATGCTACGCGGATAGAATATTTAGAAAATCTACACACACGCAAGCATACACGCACACACACACGCACGCACACACACGCAGGCACGCACACACACACACACACACACAC
>NW_014579182.1:18844-20362 GCF_000485595.1 Priapulus caudatus
ATATATATATATATATATATATATATATATATATATATATACATATATATGTGAATACACTCTGACGGCTGGAACAACAGCCTACATTGTCAGCGAGGCAGGCAGCTGAAGCAGCAATAATTAGTTACTAGTTATGCTTGCTCTGTAGTGCGAGTTAGACATTTACCAGACAAAGCCGCGAATTGATTCAACTTAAATTCGTCGTCCATCGACCTGAGGTAAAACGGAGGCAAGTCAAGCGCGTAGATCAGCTTTGTAGAGAGGCATACCCTCACAATGCATGACGCTGAATAAGTGCCATCGCAAATGTGAAATGTCTCGAACCGCATGTCGAGCCCTTTGCACGCGTTTATGAAAAATATATACATATATACATAGATCTATAGCGAGAGTCATACACGATGCATAATGAATAAAGCAGCTTGGCCAAGCTGATGAGTCACACGGTATACGCAGGTCGATTGTTTTCGTGTTATGGCGAATAAAGCATACCAGAAAATATTTTCTAGTAAAAAGAGCGCATGTCGGCTTTGTCTTGCTCTATTGTCAGCGTAATCGTGACCGCGGCCGGTGACCTTTGATGACCTCTCTACCGGAAACGACTCAAGGTAGCGACGAATCCGCTCGATACAACGATACCTCCGCTAATTGTTTATATAATTATAATAGCCTATATCGTTTTCCTAGCGTTTACTCTGCACTCACGGGAATTCAGGAAAACATGGCGGTAATAGCGAAACTAAGAATAACGCGACGGCCAATCATTCACCGCCACTACAACTATCTAACATGGCGGCTATCGAACATGGCGCCCAAACAACATGGTTACCCGACCAACATGGCGTCCGGGCACATATTAGGCGAATTGCTGCCACGCAACACGTCGCATAGCCGACAAACGCCTCGGTATACTATATTGAACACTTCACCGCGCGCTTTGAAGGCTTGTGGGCTGGCTGCTGGAATGAACAGGACCAGCGTTAACGCAAGGCGGTGCAGGCGGAGACGTTATCTGCTGACGCGTCGGCTGGACAATGCGGTGAGTGAGGGCCGCCCTCCACGCTGCCGACATGGCCGTGCCATCAGCGGCCGACAATACTCGTCATTAGCGACCGTGTCGGCGAGTAAACAGTTTGTGTAAACGACCAACGAGGCAACAACGTGGCCACAGCCTGAAATTATTAGGTCTTTGTCAACGAGGAAGAATTCGGAGAGACCATAGCAAGCTCTATACCGTTGGTCGCGAGGACGTACAGTGCAATCAGGAAGGTTCTCTCTCTCTCTCTCTCTCTCTCTCTCTCTCTCTCTCCGCGGCCGAGGTACCTTTTAGGCGTGAGAGCTTTGCTTCTGAGGGCGGGGGCGGTTAGACGCACGCAACGCCACTGGCATTGGCGTGCGCCCAATATATTTTAGAGATATTATATATCGAGTAGCAAGGTAGGTGGTACTGTCGCGTTAGGTAGGGGGTTTATATGAGGAGGCTGAGGTAGTGCTCCGGCGAATAGGGGGTGGGTAGTG